>NC_064640.1:882695455-882997155 GCF_023864345.2 Schistocerca serialis cubense | reverse complement strand
TGTGTGTGTGTGTGTGTGTGTGTGTGTGTGTGTGTGTGTATTTATTTTATAATGTGTTGGTAAGTTCAGAAATTTTCGGCCGCATAGATTTTCAGATATCTTTTTGCACATGTTTGTTTAATTTAAGATACATTATACTACTTGACCTTAAACTATCGTCGAACAGGCGAAATGTTGCAGGACTGAACATAAACACGTAAGACTTTTTGCTTGTTTGCTATTTATATATACTCTTGATAAAATAACGCTCAATTTTTCAATATGTATCAAAATTTCAGCAATGTTGAAATCGTAAGTACCTGTAATCTGATCTACAAGCGAATAAAGTAAAAGCGGTGATGATCATTCTAGGAGCTTCGACAGTAAATAGCTGCTCTCGTGCAGACATTTCTCATTTTTTCACCGTTTAGTTTCTTGTAACAGTTTTGTAGTGTATACAACATACGCGCGCAACACAGTGACGCCCACGTAGAAGCATCACAGCTACTGATTTTTCTCGACTGAGACTCATTCTGTCTCGAAGTGCGCATCGCAGTTGTTCCGTGGTGATCTTGAAGATGAGTGTTTCTGTGGCAATACTGCAACAATATACAACAGAAATGTTGAAATTATTGGCGTTTCTGTCTCAACGCTCCGAATACCACAGTAACGTTCGCACTTAGTCATTATATCAGGATTCATGAATGTTTTGAGCAATCATGCTAATGGGAGCCGTATAGTGCTATCCTTGCTGTGGTCTTTCGTCAGCTACATCTACTGATTCGGGCGGGTGGAGGCAGGCCCTTAATTAGTTAGAATCTTATCGAGGCACAGTATGGTGCGCTTGCTTCCCTTTTCAGCGATGGCCAACAAATATCAAATGCTGCAGTGCTTTTATTAACTGGTACTTTGAATCGCTTAATCAGTCGTCCACGACCCGGATGATGATAGGCTTTGAAACATTCCCTCACTTCGGCGCAGTCGAAAACCGTAGCTACTACTCGTCGAGCTGTCTCGACGTTGGTGTATTTCCTGGCGGACTGATCAGCAGTATTAGTGATCGCGGCTTGTTTGATTGCACAGTTCTTCCAGCGAAGGAAACTCTTTTGTCCAGAGTACTTGAAAGCACAAGATTATTACTTAGTTTCTAACTCGCAGGTGAGCAACGCTTTTATTTTATTTTTGGTCGAAGCAGTTATCCAAATTAGACAAGGATGTGAGAATTAGCCTTATTCCAGGACCCCCTCCCTCCCTCCCACCTAGATTAATTTGAGAAACGAAAATCAGAAGTCGGCCAGAATTTGAATCGCAGTTCTTAGACTGAAAGTTCAAGCGTTTTATGGCAGCGATTGAAGGTAAATGTTCTCTTATTTACTTGACCTTAGGGGTCTGTCAGTTTTTTTCCCCCTTACTTTAGTTTCGTCTGAAATGCGATTCGTACAGTGTAATCACGCCGCACGGTGGATGAAAAGGTAGCGGTATTGAAAATTTAGCTAACATAGTCTTTGCAACAACATATTCTAAAAAAAAAGGAAGCCGCTTTACATCTTAGCTAACATAGTCTTTGCAACAACGTATTCTACAAAAAAAGGAAGCCGCTTTACACCAAGTTGTCCGATGACATGCTGTGTATCTTCTGTACATTGATTCGCTTAAACTTAAAGCTACACGGACTGTGGAAGGACATGAGTGAGCGTGTGTGTAAACAGCAAAGACTTTTTCTTCAGTTCATCACATTGGAAACTTTAATCCTGTATAATTTTCTTATGCATAGGAGAGACTATAAGAAAAGAGCGGAATTTCAGTGCAGCTCACCGAAGTTAAAGGCCACGAGCTGATGAAGTTAACTGTAAAACGTGACGTTTATAATTGAAAAACGACACTTCACAAATAATTCAATGCGTTGTCCGTGTCTTACTCCCTGAAACTCATTTTTACCCGTTTTTGCGATGTGTAAAAGGAGGCGCAAACGCGGTATGTCATCAGAAAGTGTGGGCGTCAGGTTGTTTCCTTTTTACAAAGAAAATTGTTTTTGAAATACAAGGAATAAGCAGTACTCCGGCAATGACAGAGTAGCATTGCCCCGTGCTTTCTGCCAGCGCTATGCAGCAGCGCTTCTTAGTTGCTGCTGGAGTACTGTATATTCTTCGCATTTTGCTCTCCCTCTCAATATATATCGACAGAACAAATATCTCACAAGACTAATTTAGGTCCGCTCTATCGAATGGGCACTCTAAACTGCATTTTAAAAATAATTTTGTTTGTAGTGGGAAACTGAGGCTTTCCGTTAACACTGGGACGTGATGAGCAGTATTTGTTTGCGTTGGCTCCGACTACATATTGCAAAGACAAAACTGCCTGTCTATATGTGAAAGACAATCTCTGGAACTACTGTAGGGATTTTGATACGGTTTTCACTAATAGACTGATTCGCGGGGAAGGTTTTTGTATACAGGATGAACCAAAATTCACGCACCCGGAGGGCACAGCTCAATTCCTTGCAAAGTGACAGAACAAAAATGTATGCACATTTTAGGTATAAAACGGACGTCAAAGGTAAATTGGAAACTACGTAATCCCATGCCTGCCAAGTATCTTCATTCAATAAACACAGCCATTGTGACCAGCAGTTAGAACTCAGCGTTACAATACTCAGCGTGCTAGATTTCGCAAGTTCGAATCCGGGTCTAGGTGTATTTTTAATTTTGTACTTTTGATCTGCACATTAATGCTGCAGTATACGTTGTCTATTAAACGATACGTATCTTACAATTACATTTTATTTATGTCGAACATAATTATTAGTCAGACACGACGGAAATATTCATGAAGAATAATAATCAGTTAAAAATAAATTATTTGTCAAAGTATTAAAATAATTGCAAAACTTGCCATTGTGAAGCTGTTAAACTTACTACAATTTGGTAAGAGCTGCCAAGTGTAACATTTTACGAACGCTTCCAGTGACAGCATGTGTTTCGCAAAACGTACATAGTCTTCAGAGCAGATTCTCGAATCGACCCTCTGCATCAGCAAACATATAGGAGAGCTCCTGTAAAGTTTGCAAGGTAGGAGGCGAGGTACAGGCAGAAGTAAAGCTGTGAGGAAGGGGCGTGAGTCGTGCTTGGGTAGCTCAGATGGTAGAGCACTTGCCCGTGAAAGGCAAAGGTCCCGAGTTCGAGTCTCGGTCCGGCACACAGTTTTAATCTGCCAGGAAGTTTCATATCAGCGCACACTCCGCTGCAGAGTGAAAATTTCATTCTGGATATAGCGATTCACTCTACCATTTTCTCTCTAAGCTATTCGCTAAAAAGATTGTACTCTCATTTCTGTTGTTAGTACTAAATAACTGCATGCGTTTTGATAAGGACCTGCTACAGTTACTGTATAACGATTAAGAAGCCAGATACCATTTCAGGCAGTCTAAAATTTGAAAATTTAAAAATGCAGCGAGAACCAGAATCTAACTCGCAAATTCAAACATTCTAACGCAATACTCTACCTGCTACACTAACCGGCCAGCATAGCTGCAGTAAGAAGATATACTGTCTGATCTGAAGTATCCAGACACCTACTAGTGGACATCAATATGGGATGCACCCACTCTTTGCCTTTATTACGCTTTGAACTCTGCTGGAGACGCTTTCAGTGAGGTGTCCGAATTTCTGAAGGAACGGCAATCAATTCTTCAATAGCTGGAACCAGAGAAGGCAGAGATGTTGGACGCTGGGTTCTGGAGCCAAGTTTTCGTTCCACTGGACTCGGGTCGGAACCCTGGGCAAGCCAGTCATTTTCAGGAATGTTGCTGTCCACAAACGAATGCCTCACAGATGCTGTTTCATGACAGGGTGCACTTTTGTGCTGATGCAAACAGTCGTAGTCTCCGAACTGTTCCTCTGCGAGACTCAATACACAATACTGTAAAATGTGTTCGCGTCCTTCCTCATTTAGCGTTTTCTTAAGCGCAGTAATGGGCCCCACACCCTAACTGAGAAAAACTCTCCCATACTGTAACATCACTTCCTCCATACTCTACTGCT
Source organism: Schistocerca serialis cubense (assembly GCF_023864345.2). Lineage (NCBI taxonomy): Eukaryota > Metazoa > Arthropoda > Insecta > Orthoptera > Acrididae > Schistocerca > Schistocerca serialis. The sequence continues at coordinate 882,993,136 of NC_064640.1, read as the reverse complement.
GGCTGGTAGCGTTCTCCAGGTATTCGCCAAACCCAAACCCTTCCATCGGACTGGCACAGGATATACGGTGGGCGTTTGAAAAGTCCGTGCAAAAATAAAAACTACTTACGTGTTTGGGGTAAACCTTTTTTATTTTTCGGCGTAGTCTCCTTTTCGACTTACACACTTCGTCCAACGCTGTTCTAATTTGTTCATTCCTTCCGAATAATAGGAATTGTCCTAGCCTCCAAAATAGCTATTAGTTGGTGCAGTCACCTCCTCGTTTGAATTAAATCTTTGTCCCACCAACCATTTCTTCAAATTGGGGAAACAAATAGTAGTTCGAAGGAGCCAAGTCTGGAGAATAGGGGGGGATGTGAAACGAGATGGAATCTTATTTCCATTAATTTTGCGACTACAAGTTCTGAGGTGTGTGCTGGTGCATTGTCGTGATGGAAAAGGACTTTTTTGCGGTCCAATCGCCGGCGTTTTTCTTGCAGCTCGGTTTTCAAACGGTCCAATAACGATGAATAATGTGCACCTGTAATAGTTTTGCCCTTTTCCAGATAGTCAATGAGGATTATCCCTTGCGAAGCCCAAAAGACCGTCGCCATGACCTTTCCGGCCGAAGCACTGGTCTTTGCCTATTTTGGTGCAGATTCTCCCTTGGTGACCCATTGGTTAGATTGTTGTTTGGTCTCAGGAGTGTAGTAATGTATCCATGTTTCATCCACAGCGATGAAACGACGCTTAAAGTCCTGCGGATTCTTCATGAACAGCTGCAAACCATCCTAGCAACACTTCACACGATTCCGTTTTTGGTCAAGCGTGAGCAATCGTGGAACCCATCTTGCGGATAGCTTTCTCATGTCCAAATGTTTATGCAAAATATTATGTACCCGTTCATTCGAGATGCCCGCAGCACTAGCAATCTCACACACCTTAATTCTTCGGTTATCCATCACCATATCGCGGATTTTATCAATGATTCCTGGAGTCGTAACCGCCACAGGGCGTCCAGAACGTTCAGCATCACTTCTGCCCATATGACCACTCCGAAAATTTTTAAACCACTTATAAAATGTTCCAATCGAAGGTGCAGAGTCACCGTAATGTTTATCAAGCTTCTCTTTAGTCTCCTGAGGCGTTTTGCCTTTCATAAAGTAATGTTTAATCACCACACGAAATTCTTCTTCGTCCATTTTTTGACAATCATTCGACTTCCTTGATTCGCACCAATGCCAAACACAAATAAATAGACCAATATGGCTTAAACGTGGTGTGCGTTCTTTCCAAAGATGCTACTAACTGAACATGACCTCGATACGCGCCGGTGGTGCCATCTCTTGGACTTTGCGTGGCCTTTTCAAACGCCCTTCGTAGAGCGATTCGTCGCTCAAAATCACTCTCTTCCACTCACCCACTGTCCTCTCTTGACAACCTCAAGTGTCATTTAGCACTCACTACAGAAATATATGGCTTATGAGTAGCTGCTCGACCATTGTAACGCCGCCCCACCCCTTCCTCTTTCTACCTCTTTCTAACTACCTACCCACAGCCACTGTGCTAGCTGGACTACTGGTAAGCTCTTTGAAACTGACGAGTGATCCCTTCCGCCGATTTGATGCTTTTATTTATTTATTTATTTTTTACAACCGCCCTCTGCAGTACTCTACGGTCGTGCTTGTTCCTTTGCGTTTCCATCTCGGACACGTCACAAACAGCCCATTTGGGCAGCTTCAGAAGGGTCAAAATGTCACTGATGGACTTTTTACTCAGATGACAGCTAATGACTAGTCATCGTTCAGTCATTGAGCTCACCTGACCGACCAATTCTGCTGTTAACTGCTTCTCTACTGACAACTCACACTCACTCGACTTTCAAGACTGCTATAGCCTTGTTTATTCATAGTATAGGCACTCTAAGTACCTTGCCTGCGTAGTGCTCTGATTTTTTGTTTTTTGTTCTTCTCGGTTAGGTTTGTCATAAATCGTGTCAATCAGTTTCATGCAGTTATTCTGTTACTGGGTGCATTTAACCGCGCATTAGGTCCGGCCACCGCGTGTTCGGTCGCGATTCATCTGTTCTGACTGCTGCTCCAATGCATAGAATTGACCCACTTCCCTTTATACTTTAGGTCCGCCTTTCGTGACACCTAGTGGACAGTTCCGCATTGCATAGTGGTGTCCGCATACTTTTGATCAGACAGTGCACTTATACCCCTGATTAAAGTGTTGCCAACTAGATTTTTTTCGACGACCATTTTCTATCCAAAATATACACTGAAGGGAATTTTGTTACTTTTCTTGTACTATTAGTATGAAAGGAATCGCACTGTGACGCTCGTGTGCGGGGATTTTGGTTCACCCTGGGTAATTTATAAATATTGCGAGAAAAGTGGCTGAATTGTGCTCAAGTTAAAAAAATTAACCTAAGGACATGACACACATTTTTTTTTTTAAACGAAATAAATTTTTATTTACAAGTTAACAGTTACATTGGTACAGATGAAAATATACCTTTACGTTGCATGTTTACAGTTTCCGTGTAGTTATCGAGAGTCTTTTTCTTTTCTTTTCACTGTGGTTTGTTTACTGAAACACAAATTTTGTTTTTCAGATACATATTTTGTTACATTTTGTTCGCTTGCAAATTGATTTATAATGATAATGCGATTTTGTTTTAATTCTAGTGTTTTGGGTATCTATGGCAAGGTAACAATGAGGATTTTTTCAGTGATTTTGTTTGTGTTTTTGACATTGGAGGATATATTGTTTGAGTTTGTTAATGCTGTTTTTTTTTTGTTTCAAAATTGCTGACATTAAGGGAGAGTGATTTTAATCTGGTGCCATAAGATCAGTGCCCGAGGCAGGATTCGAACCTGCAACCGTAGTAGTCGCGCGGTTACGGACTGAAGCGCCTAGAACCTCTCGGCCACTTTTTTTTTTTTTTTTTTCATTTTATTCGTTAATGATCGTTGTGTTTGGTCGTTGCGGACGTCGCAAGACAGCCTGTTCAAGTTCGGTGGTTGATCGTTCCACTCAGTTTTTTATTACAGAGGCCAACCGGCTCTCTGACCGAACACGCTGAGCTACCGTGCCGGCTACCACTCCAGCCGGCTGTGCTGAAGTCGCCTGCGCGTTTATCATCTGTACTTGAAGGCTAATCTCAGCAAACTACAGTAGGGATTTTGATACGGTTTTCACTAATAGGTCGACCGACTCATGATTAAGGTTTCTGTGTATGGTTTATTACCGATATGCAATCGTCCTCCCGCAGATTCTTAGTGTTCCTGTGCGAAGCCGGGCAGGACGCTAGTTAAACATAAGTCCATCCGAGTCTTTGGTGGACTCAACTATCAAGTCAACTAGTGTGGGCTTCCTGCCGGGGGCGCTATGCTCAAGTCATATCCTCAGTTCTTTGAGCTGTTACTACTAGAAATGGGTACACCACGTAGCAGGTGCTTCACACATAATGCAATGCATGCACGTTGTATATTTCGGCATTGCAATTCCGTGCATATTGCAACAGATGTACTGGAAGATGTATCTGGTTACAGTACATGACCTCTTTCAGCTTGAAGTCTGTTTGATTATTTTGTTCAGTGGACGGAAGAAAATATGTACTACAACCAGAAACTACAACGGTCCCGGAATCGAGGACGAAAACTACCATTTTTTTAAGCAGTCTCCTTTGCGGGCTGGGTATTTTGTTACAAATGAACAAAAGTCTGCCACTATTGTTACCTACGATTGAGCCTAGAGCCTATGTGATCATCCCATTTCACGTCCCTAGAACCTCGATTGGTGCCGGTGTACATTGTATGATCAAAAGTATCCAGACACCCCAATTAATGCGGAACTGATCACTACGTACCACGAGGGGCCGGATCCGCCAGTATAGAAATGGGAGAGGAACATTTTGTTGTTAGTAGAGGATTAACAGAATGGGTCCGTCAGGTGAGATGAGTGACTCTGAATGTGGACTAGTCATTAGCTGTCATCTGAGTAACAAGTCCATCAGTGACATTTAAACCCTTCTAAAGCTGCCCATAAGGGCTGTTTATGATGTGACTGATGTGTGGGAACGTGACGGAATGACCACAGCTAACCCGAGACCAGGTAGACTGCATTTAACGAATGACATGAGCCCTCGAGCATTGCGGAGGGTGGTACTAAAAAGTGGCATGAAATCAGCAGAAGGAATCACTCGTCATTTCCAAAGTGCTTGCCAGCAGTGTAACTAGCACAATGGCTGTTGGTAGGGAATTAAAAATAATGGGGTACAGTGGTTGCGTAGCTCGTCATAAGCCACACATTTCTGCAGTCATAGCTAAGCGGCACTTGAGGTGGTGGGAAGAGCGACGATACACGACAGTCGGTTAGTGGAAGCGACTGATTTGGAGTGATGAATCGCACTATACCCTGTGGCAATCCGATAGAAGGGTTTGGGTTTGGTGACCGTCTGGAGAAAGTTACCTGCATCATGTAAGGGGCCAATAGCGAAGTATGTATAGGTGGTGGTGTTACGGGTACTGAGGTGTTTTTCTTGGACAGTGTGTAGTCACCTTATTGTGCTTAAGAAAACGCTGAATGCAGAAAGATATGCACCGACCTTACAGCATTGTGTGCTGCGTACAGTAGAAAGGCAGTTCGGAGACGATTACTGTGTCAGCATGACAGTACACTGTCATAAAGCAGCACCAGGGAGGCAATGGTTTGTGGACGATAACATTCCTGAAATGGACTGTCCTGTCCAGAGTCCCAACCTGAACCCAATGGAACACTTTTCGATGGATTGGAACGCCGACTTCACTCTAGATACCATCGACCAACCTTCGCTGGGTTCGTTTCTTGAGGAAGAATGGTTTGCCATTCCTCCATGGGCATTCAGACACCTCACTGAGAGTCCCTGGCAGAGTTCAAGCCACCGTAAAGGCCAAGGGTGGACGCCCCTCACATTAATATCCACTAATGGGTATCCATATATTTTTCAAATGTTCAAATGTGTGTGATATCTTATGGGACTTAACTGCTAAGGTCATCAGTCCCTAAGCTTACACACTACTTAACCTAAATTATCTTAAGGACACACGCACACACCCATGCCCGAGGGAGGACTCGAACCTTCGCCGGGACCAGCTGCACAGCCCATGATTGTAGCTCCTCAGACCGCTCGGCTAATCCCGCGCGGCTCCACATATTTTTGATCAGATCGTTTAGTCTTGATGAGTTTAGGGCAAAGTTTACCTTGCAACTCTTCAGAAGCTAAGAGAACAAAGTAAGAACGAAAGATCAGTGTCTAACATCTCGTCGTCCGTGAACTACACTGGTCTGCAAAACATAAGGATGAGATAGATTAAGTAACGTAACATATGAACTGCTCGGTGGCAATGAATGAAAGTACCGGGGGGGGGGGGGGGGGGGGCGGTTGTTGCCAAAGGTTTCCCAGTCGCGCGCAGAACGCTGGACGTTAAATGGGGTGAGGTCAGCGTGACCAGCGCCGAATGGGGTTTGCCCCGCAGCGGGAGGCAGTTGAAGGAATGTGAAAGACATTGTGTGACAGTCAGTAAGCATTTACGTTGCGCTGTATCGGTGTTCATGATAACATGGCCTGGGGCAACATTTTGGTGACTTTACATGGGAAAAATCATCGGCAAACTGGAAGGAAAATCAACTGTGACGAGTGTAGCCAAGGAGTTTGGTATTGCTCTAAAGTGTTCCTCTCGCATGTGGCTATTCCGAACCACATGCAGCATTGTTGAAAGAGAAGAGGTGGTCGATCACGATCAACTACAACAGCAACATTGTGCAAAAGGCAAGAAGGGACCCCCGTCAAACAGCGGTCGCAACGACAACCACATTTAACTGGATTGCAGAGCGCGCTATCTCACGCTCCATAGTGGTACGGCGATTGAATGGCGGTAGTCTCTCTGCCCGATGACCAGTACATTGTGTTCAGTTGGCACGTGCACATCGGCGCCACCTTTTGCAATGGTGACATGAGCATGGGAACTACCCTACTGGCCATTAAAATTGCTACACCAAGAAGAAATGCAGATGATAAACGGGTATTCATTCGACAAATATATTATACTAGAACTGACATATGATTGCATTTTTCACGCAATTTGGGTGCATAAACACTGAGAAATCAGTACCCAGAACAACCACCTCTGGCCGTAATAACGGCCTTGATACGCCTGGGCATTGCATCAAACAGAGCTTGGATGGCGTGTACAGGTACAGCTGCCCATGCAGCTTTAACACGATACCACAGTTCGTCAAGAGTAGTCACTTGCGTATTGTGACGAGCCAGTTGCTCGGCCACCATTGACCAGACGTTTTCAATTGGTGAGAGATCTGGAGAACACATCTGAAACGTAACGTCCACTGTATAAAGTGCCGTCAATGCGAACAAGAGGTGACAGAGTCGCGTAACCAATGGCACCCCATACCATCACGCCGTGTGATACGCCAGTATGGCGATAACGAATACACGCTTCAAATGTGCATTCACTGCGATGTCGTCAAACACGGATGCGATCATCATCATGCTGTAAACAGAACCTGGATTCATGCGAAAAATGACGTTTTGCCATTCGTGCACCCAGGTTCGTCGTTGGGTACACAATCGCAGGGGCTCCTATCTGTGATGCAGCGTCAAGGGTAACAGCAGCTGTGGTCTCCGAGCTGATAGTCCATGGTGCTGCAAAAGTCGTCGAACTGTTCGTGCAGATGGTTGTCGTCTTGCAAACGTCCCCATCTGTTGACTCTGGGATCGAGACGTGGCTGCACGATCCGTTACAGCCATGCGGATAAGATGCCTGTCATCTCGACTGCTAGTGATACGAGGCCGTTGGGATCCAGCACGGCGTTCCGTATTACCCTCCTGAACGCACCAATTCCATATTCTACAATTCCATATTCTATTCGACCAACGCGAGCAGCAATGTCGCGATACGATAAACCATAATCGCGATAGGCTACAATCCGACCTTTATCAAAGTCTGAAACGTGATGGTACGCATTTCTCCTCCTTACAGGAGGCATCACAACGTTTCACCAGGCAACGTCGGTCAACTGCTGTTTGTGTATGAGAAATCGGTTAGAAACCTTCCTCATGTCAGTACGTTGCAGGTGTCGCCACCGGCGCCACCCTTGTGTGAATGCTCTGAAAAGCTAATCATTTGCATATCACAGCATCTTCTTCCTGTCGGTTAAATTTCGCGTCTGTAGCACGTCATCTTCGTGGTGTAGCAATTTTAATGGCCAGTAGTGTAGATCCAGGAGAGTGGTCGCGTGCTCTCCTCAGATGAAAGGAGATTGTCTGAGCAGTAATTCTGGACATGCTGTCATACGGCGAAGTGTTTGAACATGTAATGCAGCCAGGAACGTTGTCGAACTTGATGGTCTAGATATTAGGTTGTTGGGAGGCACAATGTTTCGTGGGCGTACTGACCTTAAAATCTTACAACACGATGCGCTGACCATCAATATTATTGTGGCCCTGTATTCCTTCCCTACGTACGTCTTTTCAGGGGTGCATTCGGCCCCAAATTAATTTTTGTGGGTGACAACGCGGACTGCATCGAACAGCGCAGGAGCAAGATCTCGTGGAACGAGAGGATATTCGGTGAATGGACAGGCTTTCCCGTTCCCCCGACTTAAAACCCATCGAGCACTTCTGCGTCGGGGGAGACGTATTGCGGCACGTCCACATGCACCGATGACCATACAGCAGTTATCAACATCCCTGGTGGAGGAATGGAACGCCCTACCACAAGAACTCTTTACCATCGCTGTGGTAGCATGGGAGCACGTTGCAGAGCATGCGTTGGTGTCCGTCGTAATGACACACCCCATTGAGAATCGTGCCCGTCTTTCGTGATGTTCAGCGGACCATCATAACTCGCCGTGACTTCAGTGTAATTTCCTTTGAATAAAAACGTCAATTTTTCGTCTCATTACTTATTTCTTTCTGTTAACTTCTGTGTTGTACTGTAGCAGTTCTTTCTATGTGTGGTCCAAGCTTCATCGAGCTATGTTAGTTGACAGTAATGAATCGTGTGAAATTCACTTTCGTCCTTAAGTTTTGCACATCAGTGTAATTGGAGACTAAGCCCAAATTTGGACTTCCACTTGGGGGGGGGGGGGGGCGTCTTTGTGGCGTTCCTCTGGATCCCAGGACATGTTGGTATCTGTGGAAACGAGGCGGCCGATATAGCGGCCGAGGAGGCAGTATCTCTTCAGCCTGCTGTTCGCATGGTTCCCTTCGCCGATCTACGGTGTGTTTTATGTCGTCGTGTTGCTCTTTTATGGCAAGCACTTTGGTCGACACTTCCCAATAATAAATTGCGGGACGTGAAATCTCTTCCCTGTTCTTGGACCTCTTCCTCCCGAACTCGTCGTTGGGAGGAGGTAATTTTAACTAGACTCCGGATAGGGCACTGTCTTTTTAGCCATCGACATCTTTTAAGTGGCGATCCTCCCACGCTTTGTCCCCACTGCTCGCAACTGTGGACGGTTAGACACCTTTTACTTGAGTGCCCCTATTTTAATCCGTTACGCGCCCGTCTGCAGCTGTCGCCTGATGTATCTCCCATTTCAGCAGTTGACACGCGCTCAGCCGATCGCGTCCTCGATTTTATTAGCGTCAGTGAGATGACGTCAGCCATTTGAAGCCCTTTTTGGGGACAAGCAACCCCCCCTTCTATAGTGATTTTTTAAGTTTTCCTTCTGTTTTTAGTTTCCCCACTTTTTTGAGTTTCGCTCCCAATGCTTCTGGTTTCCAGTTTGGTTTTTTTACCTTTTCCTCAGTCACAGACCGGGCGCTAATGACCGTAGCAGTTTTGCGCCCTAAAACCATAACAAAAAGAAGTTCCGACTTGACAAGAATAAGGACAGGTAACTGGCTGCGGGCTTTTCAGAGGAATCATCCCAATATTCGTCATAAATGATTTACAGGAACCAAGAAAAACCCTAACTTGATTGAGGGAATTGACATTTGAACACCGTACCCCCCAATGCGAGGTTGCTCAGAAGTTCAGTTCCAGGTAAGCTAGTGGGTGCTACTGCTTTAGCATGCCGAGGTATTCAGTTATCCTGTCAATCAAATCTTATTTTGAATCACAGACTGGCGTTATGTCCAGTTCGTGCCTGTGTTAGATCCTCGTCCATTCGTTAAGATTTAGGTTTACCTGAAAGAATCCAGATGGCGTCCTTTAACAAGGACATGGACCCGGTTTTTCTATCGTCTTACCCGAGGTGAGCTAGTCCTGGCCGACGTCCATGTTCAGCGAGGATATTCCTCCGAAGAATCTAACAAGGGAATCACACACCCAAAGGGTCACCGCATGATCGGATTGCGCACTTACACGTAACGAATGCTGCTCTTGTACGATGTGCTGATCTCGAGTTTTCGAGAAATCAGTGTTCAAAGTTTTGCGAGGCTGTTTAACACAGTACGAGAGCGCCAAACGTCCAGCATCGGTGTTAGCGCAACCGACTAAGGCGGCCGGCGCTACAGATTTTTGAACCGCGCGACCACTACAGTCGCAGGTTCGAATTCTGCCTCGGGCATGATGTGTGTGATGTCCTTAGGTTAGTTAGGTTTAAGTAGCTCTAAGTTATAGGGGACTGATGACCTCAGATGTTAAGTCGCATAGTGCTCAGAGCCATTTGAACCATTTTTTAAGGCGGCTGAGTAAACACTTTCATCGCTGCGACAGATCACGCGTCTTCTGGAGGAAATTTTGGTAAAAACTTAGGAAAAAACGACGTGATTCGAACAAAGTATGGGTAGACTTGGGGCTTGCCGCCTTGTCGATTGCGTTAACGCAGGCGTTCGACGGCTAGCGCTCTCCTATGGTACTGAACAGACCTGCCTCGCGCATTACACCTAAGTAAGTTGGCGAATAACCGTGTGGTCTAGGCGCGTTGCCACAGTTCGTGCGACTCCCCCGTTGGAGGTTAGTCCTCCATCGGGTATGGTTGGGTATGTTGTCCTTAGTGTAAGCTAGTTTAAGTCGGATTAAGTAGTGTGTAAGACATGGACCGATGACCTCAGCAGTTTGGTCTCATAGGAACTTAACACTTACCACCACCAAGGTGAGCACAATCGGTGTCCTGTTGGATGTGTGCTTTACTTGTAAGCTGTAAGTTATGAAGAGGTGGCTAAAGTTAATAAGATGCCAGCCCGCGTGGCGAGCAGATGTTGTCCAATAGGAAACTTTTACTGTGCGCTGAAGTGCCCACTATAATGAAACCGCGATAGACAGAATAAAACTGTGTAGGACCGAGATTCGCTGACTGACATTCGCCGACCGCGGGCAGCGATATCACCACCTAAGTCTGGCGAACACGATCCATGACTAAACCCAAAGGGCTCAGTTGCTAACAGCGCTCCTTACGAAAACGCCGTGCTGGATCCCAACGGCTTCGTATCGCTAGCAGTCGAGATGACGGGCACCTTATCCGCATAACTGTAAGAGATCGTGCAGCTACGTCTCGATCCCTGAGTCAACAGATGGGGACGTTTGCAAGACAACAACCATCTGCACGGACAGTTCGACGACGTTTGCAGCAGCATGGACTATCAGCTCTGAGACCATGGCTGCGGTTACCCTTGACGCTGCCTCACAGACAGGAGCGCCTGCGATGGTGTACTCGACGACGAACCTGGGTGCAGGAATAGCAAAACGTCATTTTTTTGTATGAATCTAGGTTCTGTTTACAGCATCATGATGGTCGCATCCGTGTTTGGCGACATAACGGTGAACGCACATTGCAAGTGTGTATTCGTCATCGCCATACTGGCGTATCGCCAGGCGTGATGGTACGGGGTGCCATTGGTTACACGTCTCGGTCACCTCTTGTTTGCATTGACGGCACTTTGAACAGTGGACGTTATATTTCAGATGTGGCTCTACCCTTCATTCGATCCCTGCGAAACCCTACATTTCAGCAGGATAATGCACGACCGCGTGTTGCAGGTCCTATACGGGCCTTTCTGGATACAGAAAATGTTCGACTGTTGCCCTGGCCAGCACATTCTCCAGATCTCTCACCAATTGAAATCGTCTGGTCAATGGTGGCCGAGCAACTGGCTTGTCACAATACGCCAGTCACTACTCTTGATGAACTGTGGTGTCGTGTTGAAGCTGCATGGGCAGCTGTACCTGTACATGCCATCCAAGCTGTATTTGACTCAATGCCCAGGCGTATCAGGGCCGTTATTACGGCCAGAGGTGGTTGTTCTGGGTACTGATTTCTCAGGATCTATGCACCCAAATTGTATAAAAATGTTATCACATGTCAGTTCTAGTATAATATATTTGTCGAATGAATACCCGTTTATTATCTGCATTTCTTCTTGGTGTAGCAATTTTAATGGCCAGTAGTGTATTTTCTTGCTGTACTCTGTCCAGTGAAGTTATACTCAAACACGGTTCCTCTGTAACTCAAATAGAAATATGTTCCGATGTCTCCATTCGGCACTCCATTTTCTAGCGCCTACAGCTCCATTACCTATTTCCAGATGACAAAATGACGATATGTAAACTCAAATAGCAACAATGAACCGTAAATAAGACAATCGATAAATAAACCGATAGGTACCAGAATACAAAAACGTAAACAAAATCGCTACGAACTCATGCATCAACCTAATATCATGGAAAAACTCCATTTTTGGTCTAACTGAAATTCCAAATGTCTCGCCGGGAGCCAAACAACGACCTGCTGCTGACTCTGGTTCATCAGAATATCCTTAGACATTAAATGCCTCGTAGCTCGTTGAGAATACCTTTCCCCATTACATGTACATCGACACTATTATGGCAGTATCGAGCGTGGTGACGCAGTGATGAACCCACTGTACTCTGTCGGAAAGACGACAGTCCAATCCCGGTCCGGCGACTCAGATTTAGCCTTTCCGTAGTTTCACTAAACCGATTAAGTGAAATACTGAGATGGTCCTCTGAAAGGGCTCAATCGATTCTCTTCCCCGTCCGTTCTAAATCCGAGCTTGTTCTCCATATATAATGAACTCGTTGTTGATGGGATGTTGAACCCTAATCTAATTATTGACAGTAGTATCGCTGCTAGCATTCCCGAACTTCATTACGTGGCGTCCTGTGTTATGGTACAAAGATTACAATTAGCGATGATGATGATGATTGTCCTCCTCGCCGTGTCCGGCGACAGCGACTCCGTCAGTCGTTTAGTCCGTACTGTGGCGGGCTCGGATATGGCTTGCAACGCCGAGCTTTGCTTTGAAGATCCGGTCGCACCGAGAGCAATATAGTTGCCCAGTGGAATTATACGTATAGATGTAATTAGGCTTGGGCTTAGATTTACGGAGCTTTCATCTATCGTCCAGGTTCTTTAGGCGGATGTGCTCGAATTGTTGCACACTCTTGTGTACAGTTGAGAGCCACTCTGATCGGCGCAATGCAAGCTCCTCCCAACGTTTGCTCGGAATGCCACAGGCTGTGAGGTGGCGTTTGATGGTATCTTTATATCGCAGGTGTTGGCCACGTAGCAGCCGCTTTTCCACACGACAGTTCTGACAAGGGAACCTCCCCATCGCACCCCCCTCAGATTTAGTTATAAGTTGGCACAGTGGATAGGCCTTGAAAAACTGAACACAGGTCAATCGAGAAAACAGGAAGAAGTTGTGTGGAACTATGATAAAAATAAGCAAAATATACAAACTGAGTAGTTCATGTGCATGATAGGCAACATCTAGGATAATCTGATGCCAGGAGCGCCGTGGTCCCGTGGTTAGCGTGAGCAGGTACGGAACGAGAGGTCCTTGGCTCAAGTCTTCCCTCGAGTGAAAATTTTAATTTTTTATTTTCAGATAATTATTATCTGTCCGTCTTTTGGGAGTGATTATCACATCCACAAGAAAACCTAAATCGGGCAAGGTAGAAGAATCTTTGTACCCATTCGCCAAGTGTACAAGTTAGGTGGGTCGACAACATATTCCTGTCATGTGACGCACGTGCCGTCACCAGTGTCGTATAGAATATATCAAACGTGCTTTCTTGTGGAGGAATCGGTTGACATATGACCTTGCGATCAAATGTTTTCGGTTCCCATTGGAGAGGCACGTCCTTTCGTCTAATAATAGCAAAGTTTCGCGGTGCGTTCGCAAAACACAGACACTAAACTTATTACAGTAAACAGAGACGTCAATGAACGAACGGACAGATCATAACTTTTCGAAAATAAAGAATATAAACTTTTCACTCGAGGGAAGACTTGAACCAATGACCTCTCGTTCCGCAGTTGCTCACGCTAACCACGGGACCACGGCGCTCCTGAGCTTACTCTGTCCTTTATATTGCATATCTTTCACATGGACTACTCAGTTGGTACATTTTGCTTATTTTTTTCATAGTTCCACACAACTTCTTCCTGTTTTCTCGATTGATCTGTATGCAGTTTTTCAAGGCCTATCCACCGTGCCAACTTATAACTAAATCTGAGGGGGGTGCGATGGGGAGGTTCCCTTGTGAGTAGAACACCGCTTTGGGAAGTTTACTGTCGTCCATGCGTATGATAAGACTACAATAGAAGAAATCTACACAGAGGCGACAAGTCATGGGATAGCGATATGCACGTATACAGGTGGCGGTAGTACGCGTACACAAGGTATAAAAGGACAGTGCATTGGCGGAACTGTCATTTGTACTCAGGTTATTCGTGTGGAAAGGTTTCCAACGTGATTATGGCCGCCAGATGGGAAATAAGACTTTGAACGAGGAATGGTAGTTACAGCTAGACGCATGGGACATTCCATTTCGGAAATTGTTAAGGAATTAACTATTCAGAGATGCGCAGTCTCAAGAGTGTGCCAAGAATACAAAATTCAAGCATTACCTCTCACTACGGAGTGACAGACAGCCTACCTTAACGATAAAGAGCAGCGGTGTTTGCGTAGAGTTGTCAGTGCTAACAGGCAAGCAACACTATGTTAAATAGCCGCAGAAACCAATGTGGAACGCTCGATGAACATATCCATTAGGACAGTGCGGCGAAATTTGACGTTAATGGGCTATGGCAGCAGACGACCGACGCTAGTGGCTTTGCTGACAGACGACATTGCCTGCAGCACCTCTCGTAGGCACGTGACCATATCGGCTGGATCCTAGACGACTGGGAAACCGTGGCCTGGTCGGACGAGTCCCCACTTCAGTTAGTAAGCGCTGGCGGTAGGCTTAGTGTGACTGAGACCCAACGATGCTATGGACACAAGTAGTCAAAAAGGCACTGTGCAAGCTTGTGGTGGCTCTATAATGACGTGGGCTGTGTTTACACGGAACTGACTAGGTCCTCTGGTACAACTGAACCGACCATTGACTGGAAATGGTTATGTTCGGCTACCAGCAGACCATCTACAGCCATTTATGGACTTCATGTTCCCAACGATGAAATTTTTATGGATGACAATGCACAATGTCACCGAGCCACAATTGTTCGCAATTGGTTTGAGGAAAACTCTGGACAATTCGATGATGATGTTTTGTTTGTGGGGGCGCTCAACTGCGCAGTTATCAGCGCCCGTACAAACTCCCAACCTTTGCTCAGTCCAGTCTCGCCACTTTTCAGGAATGATGATGATGAAATGATGAGGACAACATAAATACCCAGTCATCTCGAGGCAGCTGAAAATCCCTGACCCCGCCGGGAATCGAACCCGGGACCCCGTGCTTAGGAAGCGAGAACGCGATCGCGAGACCACGAACTGCGGACTGGACAATTCGAATGAATGATTTGGCCACGCAGGTAGCCCGAAATAAATCTCGCCAAAAATTTATGGTGCGTAATCGAGAGGTTAGTTTGTGCACAAAATCCTACGCCGGCAACACGTTCGCAGCTATAGGCGGCTGTAGAGGCAGTATAGGTCAGTATTTCTGCAGGAGACTTCCAACGACTTGTTTAGTCCATGTCACGAAGAGTTGCTGCACTACACTAGGTAAAAAGGAGGTCCGACACGATATTAGGAGGCATCCCATGACTTGTCACCTTAATGTACAGAGCGATCGTACCGTGTATTTTACCAAACCCAAACCAGTTTCATGGCAACGTTTTCATCGATTAAATACTTTATCGTACAGTACACAATAGCGTCACTGAAAGTGAGAGCTTCGCTGGTAGTCTCTCAAAGATGTTACCTGAGTCAGTACTGACAGGAATTTACTAAGACAGTGACGGGTTTGGCGGCCTAGTGGTAAGTGGAAGCCTGGAGACCATAAGGTTGTGCGATCGAGTTCTGTTCAGGCACTGAAATTTGTCAGTCTGCCTTTAAGGTAGCCTTCACCTCTCAATTATGTGAAGACGAAACGTGCTTCGAACTCCACGTTAACTGTAGGTTCCCTTTCCCCCATAGGACTACTAGCGTCGCCGGAGTGGCATCCAGTTGAAAAAACTTGCAGACAAACGGCTGAACGTCAGACTTGGACTTCCATCCAGTCATCCCATAGGACTTTAATTAGAGTTAAGACGGTGGTTCCAACTGAGGTATGGTGGTAGCATCTGCTGTACTGAACCGAATCTTTGCTGCAATAAGGCAGGTGAAACAGCTTAAGCTATTCAGAGTACCATAGTCTGTTATGCCATGACCACCAGTCTTTAAATAACCAGAGATTTTTCTCAACTGTCCACGTACAATTTACTGGAAATATCTCCAATTGATGACCTTTTCCAATTCGCATAAGAATAAAAAATATTCTAACAGTGGCGCTGTGTGTAGTACTTAAATTGGAAAAGCACAAAGGTGATATAAATTATTTTGATATCGCGCTGTCTCTAGTGATGAAGTTATCGGAATATTGTCAATTCCCTACAAAAAACGGTATAAAAAGGAGAAGTTATAAATTATATTATGAGAAATTACGACTTCATCCGCCTACAGGCATTGAAATAAATCAGTGGTGAAGACTGAAAACTTTTGCTGGATGGGGGACTCGAAACCAGATGCTCTGCTTCTCTAGAACTGTTGCCTTAACCGCCTTTCAAAAAATGGTTCAAATGGCTCTGAGCACTATGGGACTCAACATCTTAGGTCATAAGTCCCCTAGAACTTAGAACTACTTAAACCTAACTAACCTAACGATATCAAACACACCCATGCCCGAGGCAGGATTCGAACCTGCGACCGTAGCAGTCCCGCGGTTCCGGACTGCAGCGCCAGAACCGCTAGACCACCGCGGCCGGCTTAACCGCCTTTCTTATCTCATTTTGTTCGTTATTGGTCGTTGTATTTGTTCGGGGCGGACGTCCCATGACGCTTGTTAAAGTTCATCGTTGATCCATTAACTCAGTTTTTTATTACAGAGGGCAGCTAACCCTCTGACCGAACACGCTGAGCTACCGTGCCGGCAACCGCCTCGGCCATCCGGACACGCCATGCCTCACCGACCGACATCCATAACTCTCCTCGGGGCAGCACTCCGTGAAGAATGGGCTGCCATTCCCCAAGAAACCATCCAGCACTTGATTGAACGTATGCCTCATAAAGGCCAACATCATATCGCATAGTGTATAATTTAGGGGAAACGGACGTGGTCTTTAAGGTGGACTGGCTCGGTAGCTCAGTAGTAACGTGTCAGTCTATGAATAAAAGTGTCCTGGGTTTGATTCGCAGTCAGTGGATTTATATATCATTAGTTCCACTTCTGGCAATGTTAGTTAATGTTAAATTGCAACGTGGTTCAGCATCTTTGCTAAACTGTAGGTCCCTCTACAACTGGTTGGATAAGTCAATTGCATTAAAGTCATGATTAGTGAAGCACTCGCGCCTCTGTAGCCGATGTCGCTAACTTACGACTGTGCGGTTGCGCTACTGTCAAGCGTTAGCGGGTTTGAATCCTGGTAGTGGAAAATTTTCACTGCCAGCATTTGGCTGGCAAGGGGAGGAAAGGTGGTGGCTTAAAATTCCTGATCACAAGTATTTGCGCTAATGTCAGGGATTAAATTCCAAAGCTTTCTGCAGTGTCTCCGGAAGTGGGGGCATGTGACAGGTACCGGGATTGACCCTCTCCATCCCTTCATCCATATCAACACGAACCCATCACTACACAGTACAAGCACTCATCAGTCATCCACACCTTACAGATACACACTTGACACTGCGTAACAGGTGGGAAGAAGGCAACGACAAATCACCTCCACTAGGATCTTGCTTAGAACGGCAATGCAGGATTCCCCTATCTGCTCCCCTACGCCCATTTCCCTTAGTGTGGGACTATCTGACTTGACTACTAAAGCACTTTGGTATTCAGACTAACCCCGTGGTTGACAGCTTTAATTTTAATTCAAGTAACAGCGAATTTAAATTTGGTGGAATGCAGCCAAATTGCTTTACCTTAACTACAGAGCTACTACAACCTGTTATGGTTCAAATGGCTCTAAGCACTATGGGACTTAACATTGGAGGTAATCAGTCCCCTAGAACTTAGAACTACTTAAACCTAACTAACCTAAGGACATCACAAACATCCATGCCCGAGGCAGGATTCGAACCTGCGACCGTAGCGTTCTTGCGGTTCCAGACTGCAGCGCCTTTAATCGCACGGCCACTTCGGCCGGCTCTCGGAGGTGTTCTTTAAGTTTTGGAAAGAGATAAAAATCTGATGGAGCCAAGTCCGGACTGTATGGAGAATGATAGACGACAATGAATCCAAGGCGTCGGATTGTTAAGTTTCTCATAGCGCTCGTGTGTCGTCTGGTATTGTCATGCTGAAAGAAAGAGTGCTTTATGTGCAGAAGAACTCTTCGAATTCGAAACTTTATTACAGCTGTTTCTCACGCACTGACATAGTTAAGTAATACTTGTGCGCTACAAGTCGAAGCCCTCTAGCAGCAGAGGGCTGCAAATATGTAGAAATAACGAATAAAGCTGTAGAACGTTTTATTAGAAAAGCTTTGAGTTTTCACATAAATTAGGAGCCATTACTTTTCAGAACGCCCTCGTAATTCACTGTAGTAATCATTGAACGTTCCATTTGTTGGCCTTCTAGGTATGACAGGAAGTTGTACTGGTGTTTATCGTGGTGTACAATATGGCCCCGGGGATTGGATGACTGTCGTCGGAAACTAAAGCCAGACGGAGTGGCATGACTTCGGCGAAAGCCGGTTTTCATCCGGCGGCCTACTCTGCTGGCTTAGGCGGAAGCTGTCGGTGTTCGCTGTTGAAACCTGTTTCTCCTTTTATGCGACCGATTGAAACAGTCTTCTTACTATCATCCAGCGGATTGTTTAGCAGTAGCTGCTCTTTAACATGTCGTTCTCTCAGCCACTGTTTCTAATTAGCTTTAGCTGATGCAGTGTCAATGTACGCAGAATACCGAGGTAAAGCTGTCGTCAACCCTGAAGTTGGTTTCACCATTACAGTGTTTACTAGGCATGATCCCACTGGTCGTAGTATGCCATCAACTAGCTTCCTCACAAGAGGGCCACACGGCAATCGGATTTTTGAAATTTTTTGTGTTGTTGGTACCTGAACTTCAGAACTCTAATACTAATTCCTTAAAGCAGTTCGATGCAACTCTCAGAATTCCTCGAGAAAATAGCTAAAGCAAGGTCAGTTTTCGTCTTCAGGTCGTGAAGACTGTGAGATAGAATGTTCGCCTACCACGTGTGTGCCACGGGTTCGATTCCCAGACCTACCAAAATACTGAACAAATGTGCATGTACCATGAACATTTCCATGAAGAGGAAAATACTCAAGCTTGAAAAAGAATTTAATTTATAATACTGTTCAATGTAAACAATCTTTTATTAAAAGCAGTAATTAAGAATTTACATTTGCAATGAAAACTGGATTTTTGTGTGGGACATAATTAGGAATAAGAAGAGTGCATTTTTATAAAAATCACAATTAGATAGCTGTTAATTAGTATATATTCGATGAATTTTGTGTTTAAATGACTTACGGATTCGAACTGAACAGAAAAAAACCGAAACGAGACTCGAACCGGCGATTACCAGTCTCGACCACTACTGATTTTTATTTCCATCTCTGGGTATTTTAAACTTCGCTGAACTGCTAGTAGAATATGAACCTCTGTTTAAAAATATGCATCAGCCGGGAATGAAACCTAAAACACCTACTTGGCAGCCGAGCACTCTACTACACCGCCTGTCGAGAAAAATCGACCTTGCTTTTGCATATTAAAGACGGTCGTAAAACTTGAAGTCGATTTTCTCGAGAATTTTTTCGAGTTACATCGAACTATTTTGGGGCATTAATATTTGAGCTCTAACCGCGCGACCGCTACGGTCGCAGGTTCGAATCCTGCATCCGGCATGGATGTGTGTGATGTCCTTCGGTTAGTTAGGTTTAAATAGTTCTACGTTCTAGGGGACTGATGACCTCAGAAATTACGTCCCATAGTGCTCAGAACCATTTTTGTTTGAGCTCTGAACTTCACGTGTCCCAAATACAAAAAATTTCAAAAATTCGATTGCTGTGTGGTCTCTGCTAGCGTTATAGCGGGACCTACAGTCTAATGTGCACTCTGAACCATGGTGGTACTCGGCATTTTTTACGTTGACGAACGCTGTCGGAGGCGGGCGACATGACAAGTGAGAGGTAAAATCCTAGGACCGACCCGGATGCTTATTGCCTACCTGCTGTCGACTATCAAGCTACATTCAACAGCACCAGTTACGTCAAAGGGAGCTGAGGAGTTAACTGGCAAAGCAATTAAAACACAATTTTGCGCTTATTAGCCAAGATGCGTTTCAGAGGCTTAGCTCCATCTATGTATGTGTATCTTGGATATTTGTTTGCTAGCATGCTCTCATCAAAGTAACATTATTGAAAATTAAAAGTTAAAATGTATCCATTTCCCGTTGAATGAAGCAAAACAACACACGACAGTAACAAGCTGCGTTTGAAGAACTGCTGCAGAGGTACAAGCAGCTCCTGAATGAGCCGCGCCTTATAGTCGCGCGGTCTAGGCGCCTTGCCACGGTTCGTGCGGCTCCCCCGTCGGCGGTTTGAGTTATCCCTTGGGCATGGGTTTGTGGGTTGTCCTTAGCGTAAGTTAAAGTAGTGTGTAAGCCTAGAGACCGATGACCTCAGTAGTGTGGTCCTGTAAGAACGTTCCCACAAATTTCCAATTTCTCCAGTTTGTGGGGGTTAATGTTGGTCCGAGACGGCAAGGATATCCGAAAAGCACGGATAATTCGAATAACACGTGGTTTTATATACAAGGGAATTACATTGGTCGTGAGCGGGAACTGATTTAAATCAAGTAGAAAATTTTTGCCGAGCCAGGATTCGAACCTGGGTCTCCTGCGTGCTAGGCAGATGCGCTGGTCATTCCGACATCCGAACATAGTGGGCATTTCGGAAAGAGCAGACACCACATACATCCTTTTTTACCGGAAACTTCTATTTACTTTATTTATAAAAAGTGCCACACGTCACAGTTGAAATCCCACTGCATTACTCACGCGTTACTTGCTGGAAGCAACAGATTGGACATAATCGACCTTTAGCTGCCAGAGAAAAGGCTAGGCATACACAGACAGGGAATAGGCAGTGAATATGTTAAAAGGGTAGAGTTTATGCATGTACCTGAAGATGAAATGCGAAGCAATGGAAAAATATTCTTGTGGTGATCGATAGTGTGATTAAAGCCCGCGTCTTCTTTTGGAGGCAAAACATGACAGATGCATAATACTGTGTTCTGCACAAAAATATTCGTTCCAACTATAAAAGACTACTCCATTCTTTGTTTTATTTTCTTTCAGATGTTTCCGAACTGTGCACGTGTAATTCGCACCAAGTTAACTGGGAACTTACTGTGCGTGGAATTGCAACATTTTCGCTGTCTAATTATCGTAGCGAGCCCTGCAGGCGAGCTGACTGATTAGTATCGGCGATGATACATAGCGCACATGGGAGAAAATTGCATTTACCTAATTCACATTTCTTCAAAAGTGGCGTATTTCTCTGTCATAAATTAGTAATTTTCTTTGTTCAACGATGAATTCAATTATTTTACATCCTGTAATAGCTATACATTACCGTGAACAATATTGGAAAAAACTGAAACAGTTTTATTACCACGTGAAGGCGTAAAGTCTTCGAAATGCATCGTGATTAATGAAAATAATTTTAAATGGCTAGGTAGGGAGTGGTTTTTTTCCGTTGATTTACGGTTCAGTTGGATCTTGGTATAATATTTTATACATTTGAATGAAAATCATATGGAATTTGTGAAATATTCTACAATATTTATCACTTAACCTGTTTTTGTCTGTACAAAGATAAATGTATGTGGCTGCTAATTTTGTAGAACAAAGATTTTAAACTAGGTGCATCCAAAGAGTCTGTTGGCTTTCAGAAATGACTATTATTAAAGTTAGATGTAAGATTAAAGTGAGGAGAATTATTTAGATGAAATATTAAGTAATACTGTCTCTTAGATAAAATATTGCACAGTGAGTTAATGAACTACATGGACAAATTTTAACAATTGTTCAGAGAAGGAAAATTAAACAAAATACAGTAAATTTTGGTAACATGTTTCAAGGGCATGACTAAGAAAGATAATATTTTCTTCAACAAATATAATAGTTAAAGTCAGGCGCTTCATGAAATTTGAGACTAATCTAGTAAGCGAAACAATTGTAACTGTGTAAAGTAAAATTACAGGGCAAGTGGAACTGTAATAACGGAAATAAAGTAAAATCTAGGGCATATAAGCGGGAGAAGTAATTTACAAAGTACTCTGAATGAGTTCATTTGCAGTATCTACGGATAGAAGCGGTGAGAAGGGAACTGTTTCCGATCATTCAGTATAAAGTTTGGCCAAGTAGCCGTTTGTTCATAGACTTCAATTATTTTAAGGTATATGAGAAAAAATACCACCACCGCTATATCTTGAGAATGACTGTCTCACACGACTAGTTTCGGCGGCACATTACCGCCATTGGCATTGGAGACAAGACTCCGGCCGCTGTGGACGAGCGGTTCTAGGCGCTTCAGTCCCGAACCGCGCAGCTGCTACAGTCGCAGGTTCGAATCCTGCCTCGGGCATGGATGTGTGTGATGTCCGTAGGTTAGTTAGTCTCATAGTGCTTAGAGCCATTTGAACGATTTTTAGAGACAATACGGTGACGAGTTAGACTCTCCTGAGGAAAGCTAGCCCACGTGCGATAGTAACATGGACTCAACAATAAGTGTGCCAAGGAAATCTAATACTATTTTGGCTGAGGATGGCGGTAATGTGCCTCCGATACTAGTCGTGTGAGACAATAAAGTCATTCTAAAGATTCAGCTGTGGTGGTACTTTCCTCATGTACATCATCAGCTGAAGTCCCTCGTCCATGCAACAGGATGGACATCCATATTTTTTAAGGTAGTTCGTCTTTCTTCCTTAGTGGGCGTTGTTTATAACTACGTTTTGCAACTTGTAACTGTGGCGTTCATTAAGCAGCTGTTCTGCAAAGTTAGTCTCCTTTTCTAAGTCTCCAAGTTTTATGATTCCTTTCAAGGAGACGGCTATTGTCCTGCCAGAGTAGCCTATATAGCTGCAAGTGATTTTGCATATTCCATTCTTTTCCCGAAGTTATGGGCTGTCTTTATGATTAGAAAAGTGTCGAATGTTTCTCTTTCATACTAATTTTGTTACTTCAGCAGTTCAACGTGCAGTCCGGGACAAAGTTTTTACAATGTGTTTAATGTGTAGAATGTGAGAGAGCAGTCAGTCATTTTGATCCGTTTGCAGAATATTCTGCTCAGCCATCGTCTCTAGTCACACGACAGTGGCTAATGCTTCACTAAAATCCTACCGCATAAGTGGAATAGCAAAGCTGTTCACCAGGAAGTTGTTGCTGAGAGATTGCAGCAGCTTCCGGTAGGAAGCGATTGTTAGCTGGAAAGTGCTACAGTTAGAACCGACAGACCAGCAATTCCTCTCTCCAGAGCGGCAGAAAAAGCCCATCGCTACTACAGAACTGCCAGTAATTGTTGACTACTCTTATCTCGAATGGCAGCCATAAAAAGCACTATTAGTTTGTCTTGTCAGACACAACGTCGCGTTACGCCCTTTGCAAGCAGATACGCGAAGCGCGCTCGCGCATGTTTCAACTGCACCAATCCACGTTCCTTATTTTCACGCCTCTCTTGTATCCAAACAGGGTGCGGAAAGTGTTATACTATTTGAAACTTAGTGGCTTGCTTCCAGACGTTCGGAGTTCCTGGAGCACTGGCTACTGTAATACTCAGCGAATTTCAGAAGCCAAGTTAATCACTGCTCCCCGTCCGGCCAACTGGGTTTAGGTTTTCCTTAGTTTCTCTAATTCGCTTAAGATAAATGTCGACATGATCCCTTTCTAAAAGACGCGGCGGATTTGCTTAGTCTCTAATGGCTTCGTCGTCGACTGGAACGAAACCCTAATCTTCCTACCTTTCTTCATAACTGTCACCAACACAGTAATTTGCCTACGACTGCCGAACATTTCCAGATTCCTAGACTGTGAATGAATCTCAATCCCCACGCATCCTCACTCCGATTCCAATGCGCTCGGTCTATAGTTAGAATTTACGCATCATGCAGTGGGCGAAAAGTGGCTACGGCAGATCACACCGCCCACCGCCTAGTTCTCAAAGTAATCGTTCCACAAATCGCGTCAAATAGTGTCTTTTATTAGGCTAGTGAAACCTACACTTGCGAACAACTTCAAACAGGCGCAATGCTTTTTCACGTAATGGCAAACTGCCCGTGGTTTGCTGTACGCACTCATATTCGAGGCGTGATTGGTGGCGGCAGCAGCAGCTGCTGGAGTGTTGCCCTCAGCATTTGCTGCTGCTCTGCGATCTAGTATGTACAGTCTTTCATCTGCATGTATGGGGACACAGCTGGTGTCTGTGACCACACTGATTTAAAATTGGGAGTCTAGTAGCTGCAAGTGGATGGTTTAAATACTGCTGATATTGGTTCCGTACGTCTTCTAAGCTGGCCAGTATTACAAAATTCAACCTACAAAAGAATCGCACTGTACGCGTTAGATGATCTGATGCCAGGGACGCTGCATTTTAAGGCAGACGAAGCTGTTTCTTTCAACACCTTTTCCCTTGCGAGTATCTGCATATCTCTAATGCGACGTTCTCAAGAATGCCTCCATACCTTTCGCAAATGTTTCGAAATACTTTTCCGCAGTCATGAATCTAAGAGCGGAGACACTTTCCTGGAAAACTGATACCTGTAGAGTTTTCATTTAGAATTACATGTAGAACTTTCCAGTCTGCCCTATTGTGCTGCATAGCATTAATTGATAATCGTGAGTCAGGTGACTGCAGTTACCTCAGATTTTTCTTCGACACAACATTCCTCAGGCAAAACGGGTGCTCCAAATCTCTTGGGACACCTCTAAAGAAAAGTTATCTTGCCCGCTAAATGTCGAGCCTCCTGGAGAAAATGATGTGGCCTGAGATGGCTCTGAGAAGCGCTAATAGATCATTTGGCAGCGCTAACAACCTCCATCGGTTAGTGAATAACGTAACTGTAATTTCCATTTCTGGTAAAATTGCCGATGCAGTTGTTACCTGTCGAATAGGTGCTCATCGTTATTTATTCTGTACAAACTTAATTCTTGTGTTGGAGAAATTGTAGTCTTATAGCGCTAAGTGAACGTCGCATTAATTCACGTTCGTAGACAAGTTCTAAGTGTATAACATGAAATGAAGACGGCAGTGATCCTTTACGCGACAGATATCTTATGTGCTGAAAATGAACAGTTAGCTTGGAGGAAGAAGAGGAAGAGGGAAATAAACAGGTTTTTAGTTCAGACTCAGCAGCGTCCAAAACTTAATGTTTTTCTTCAGCGTCTACAACCTTTAATAGGGATATGCCTCACTGTTACCTCGTCTGCTCTCACGAGAGCAAGAGACTTGAAACTTCAACAGAAGAGACGAAAGAGGCTCTCATGACAGATTTTCTCAGTTCTTATTTTCCCGCAGCTTTGTATTGCTTCTTTAATTATGAAGTACACAACGATTCAGCGCAGGGCCTTTATGGAGAACCCAAATAAAGCTCTGTGGAAGCTTCTTCAGTTAAGTGTCAGGTGCAGGTAGTTTTGAAAGCTGAAACACCTGTGATCGGACGCTGTTAGTACACGATAGTATTCTGCTGAGCCAGTCAACAAGCATTTTACTGATATGACCACCGTAGATAAGACAAGGCACATAAACATGCCGATGTTAACAGGAAATTCCTCGCTGCGACCTGAAATTGTGAAGCTATTGTCAGTACTAGCACATTCCCGTTAGTAATCCCCTAAAAATATACCCTGTGTCTTTTTTGTCCTTTATTTCCAACATAATGTAAGAGCAAGGAAAAATTTAGATAAAAAGACACATTTACATAGGTGTTCCCGTAAATTCTCGTAGACACATACAGTATTGGTTGCATGTGTTATCCATATTCTAAGTGGTGTCTAGTGAATACTTGCATTGATATTGTGGATAAATACTTAATTCATCATTGAAAACGTATTTTACTTCTGAAGAGGCAGTCTGCAGCAATATTGCTTTCGGTTTCATTAAAGTTGCAGGTCATAACAGGTAGTAGTAGTAGTAGTAGTAGTAGTAGTAGTGAGGTAAAAACCCGAAAAAATACCCAAAAAATACCCATATGCAGCTACTGTAAACCTTTCCTTCAACGACTTTTCCTGTTTCGTGTTTTCAAATGGGTGAAAGTTACGGGGTTCCAAACTGGTAAATAAAGCAGATATTCCAACACTTTGTACTTCAGATCGACAGCGTTCGCACTGCCAAAGAAACTTTCATTTACTTGATGAAAGCTGATACTTTTTCTTTCTGCTATTCATTTGTCTTCTCATTTATTCATTCAGTTGATTCACAAGCATCGAGTAGTAGTATTCTGTAGTTATTGTTGTACCTTTTTCCCGGCAATAACCAAGAAGAATCCCTTTCACATCACAGAAAACGATAACTTTTACAGTAAACGAAGTCTATTTCATCTGCTTTTGGCACCGGCCTACCTGCTTCCATCAACTGCTCTGCTTGCCGTTTCACTGCCTCCGTAGTAACAAATCGGCGCACATCAGTTGTGTTTTAAGCAGGAAACAGTTTTTGATTTCGTCTGAATTCAGCAAATTCAGCACCCATCCCACACAGAGGTCTCATAGTCAAGCATTTAATTAAGATTGAATTACCGATCGTCCATGCCATATTGTGCACTTTCTCAACGTTTACAGCTGCGGATACATTGAATTATCGTCAAAATTACGGCGAACCATTTCTTAATTGCAGAAAATATTGTATCAGACTTATTATAAGCCTTCACACAGTGACCATAGTCCCTCCAAAACAGAGACCTTTGTGATGGTACAGTATTCAGGTTTATCCATTTCAACAATTCACATGACTAATTCAAAAAGTCGAATAAACAAAACTGTTTGGCAGATAAAGTTGAAACGCAATTTAAATTATCGTGCAACGTGTACCAACATGACAAAAATTTCATTAAAGTTTTTGGCATGCTGGCATCGCAGTGAAAGACCTTCCTTAACAAACGGAGTCCTAACAAGGGAACCTCCCCATCGCACCCCCCTCAGATTTAGTTATAAGTTGGCACAGTGGATAGGCCTTGAAAAACTAAACACAGATCTATTGAGAAAACAGGAAGAAGTTGTGTGGAACTGTGAAAAAATAAGCAAAATATACAAACTGAGTAGTTCATGGGAACATATGCAATATCAAGGACATTAGGAACGCAGGAGCGCTGTGGTCTCGTGGTAACGTGAGCACCTGCGGAACGAAAGGTCCTTGGTTCAAATCTCCCATAGAGTCAAAAGTTTAATTTTTTATTTTCAGTTTATGTGACAAACTCTTATGTTTTCATCACTTTTTTGGGAGTGATTATCACATCCACAAGAAAACCTAAATAGGGCAAGGTAGAAGAATCTTTGTACCCATTCGCCAAGTGTACAAGTTAGGTGAGTCGACAACATATTCCTGTCATGTGACGCACATGCCGTCACCAGTGTCGTGTAGAATATATCAGACATGTTTTCCTGTGGAGGAATCGGTTGACCTATGACCTTGCGATCAAATGTTTTCGGTTCCCATTGGAGAGGCACGTCCTTTCGTCTACTAATCGCACGGTTTTGCGATGCGGTCGTAAAACAAAGACACTAAACTTATTACAGTGAACAGAGACGTCAGTGAACGAACGGACAGATAATAACTATGCAAAAATAAAGAAAGTAAAATTTTCAGTCGAGGGAAGACTTGAACCAGGGACTTCTCGTTCTGCAGCTGCTCACGCTACCACTGGACCACGTCGCTCCTAAGCTCACACTGACATGATGTTGCCTATGTGGTCCATGGACTACTCAGTTTGTATATTTTGCTTATTTTTTCACAGTTCCATACAACTTCTTCCTTTTTTCTCAATTGATCTGTGTTCAGTTTATCAAGGCCTATCCACTGTGCCAACTTATAACTAAATCTGAGGGGGGTGCGATGGGGAGGTTCCCTTGTAAGTATGAAACTGTGACTTTTAAATGTACGTTGACGAGGGAAAATGATTTTGCAAAAAATAGCCACTATGGCTACCATGAGAAATGTCGTTGATATCAACGCCATCTCAAATTGCCAGGAAAAATTTGTTTGCCCCGTAATTGTTGTAGTAAGGCAGATTTGCTGGCCATGCGGTCTAACGCAAGGCTTTCCGGCCTGGAAGGAGCACCTGGTCCCCGGCACGAATTCGCCCAGCGGATTTATGTCGAGGTCCGGTGGACTGGCCAGTCTGTGGATGGTTTTTAGGCGGTTTTCCATATGCCTTGGCGAATGCGGGCTGGTTCCCCTTATTCCGCCTCAGTTACACTATGTCGGTGACTGCTCCGCAAACAAGTTCTCCACGTACGCGTACACCACCTTTACTCTACCACGCAAACATAGGGGTTACACTCGTCTGGTGTGAGACGTTCCCTGGAGGGGGGGGGGGAGGGGCGAGGGGGGGGGGCGGGCGTGTCCACCGGAGGTCGAACCGCACAATAACCCTGGGTTCGGTGTGGGGTGGCGGAGGGGTGAAGTGGACTGCGGTAGTCGTCTTGGGGTTGTGGACCACTGCGGCTGCGGCGGGAACGGAGCATCTCCGTCGTTTCTAGGTCCCCAGTTAACATACAATACAATACAATACATGCAAGGCAGACTTGCACGCAACCCGACTTATACAGCGTAGCCGAAAACATTTTTCAAAGCAGAATGTCTCCGTCCACCTTCCAAACAGCTTGGACCCTTACCGCCCCATTCCTGCATATGGCCGATTTTACAGTCCACTGTTGAAATGTAGAAACAAAACAATATCCATGACATAATCTATTATTATTATTAAATGCAAGACTTTTCAATTAGAAGACACTTCGTGTACTTGAGTGTCTCTAATCTACCCTAAGAATCGAGCGGGGAAGAGGGACCTACAGAGTGACGTCGAATCCGAACAACGTGCTGTTCCTGACAGCTTTTTCACATCCCTGAGAGATTGAGTCCAGGTTAAAAGCAGACTGAAAATTTAAGTGGTCAGATCGGGGTTCGACCCCGTGAACTTTCGGTTTCCAGGCACGCACTTACCACCAGGCCCAGACATTGGAGAGCTAGAGTCAGCTCAAATGATTGTTCTAGTTATAGTTAGCAAAATACAATAAGCAAATGTCGGATCTTAATCTTAGGCGGATGTTGTAAATCGCCTTGAAGTCTAACACTTGTACAACACGGATATTTACAAGCAACTATAATACAAGGTTCCATTTCCCAGTGATTTGTTTGTGGACAGTACCACATTTCATGACTAAAAAAAGATGTCTCCTTTATTAGAGATTGATTTTTAGCGTGTAAACTATAAAGCTTCCTATTTTTTGGTTCTGCGTGGAGCAATACAGTCCAGCGTTATTGAGTGCGTAACTATCCTCTCTTTCAGTTGCTAATTTTAAGTTCTAATTTTAGCAGTCCCCTTGGTGAGTCTTTCAAGAGCTTACGTGAGATAAAACGCAAAATGAAAAACACAATATGGGTTTAAATTGTGTTTGATCAATCTTGTACTTGTGAATAATGCTGTGCTTTGTCACTGTACATCTTCAGATCTTTCTACATTTGATGTGGCACTGATGTGATTCACAGCGTTCGAACGCTATACGAATAGACTACACGCTCGCCGATTTTCCTTTGCTCTTGGAGACTGCGACGTATTTTCACAATTGTACTACGCTTAACATGAAACGCATTTGACAAAGGAACTTCCTGGTATGTTGCCATCTGTAAACCACAGCGGCCATCGTATGGTTTCATTTGTATTTCATACGGAAGTTTGTATTCCAAGCGGATGTCTGTGTTTGACGTTACGTAAATTTCGGAAGACTATGATAAGATAGTGTTTTGTTTGGCAACTCGTCAGATAGTGACAGGAATAAATATTAAATTACTGTAGTTCACATACAAAGAAAAGTGCGTAACATATCTGAGCGAAGTTCGTGACAGAAGTGCTACATCAAAGATCAGCCAAAGCATTGTCAGCCTTATTGCTGATATTACGGAAACTGAAGAGAGCATTTTTCTTTTCTGTCGAATGTGAAGTAGTATAACTGAAAAGTCCGTGCCACAGTTACTCTCTAGACACGGAGAGCAAAATGGCGCAACGGCTGAAGTAATGAATCTGCCATTGGAAGGGAAAAAGAGGTTTTCCGTTCTGCCGACGACGAAATGAAGAGAAACCTTAGTTTGGATAGTCGGGCGGGGATCTGAACTGCCATCCGCTGGAATGCGAGACCAGTGGCTTAAACCCCCTCTCCGCGACCGCTCATGCAGATTTAGCTTTTGCTTAGTTTCAGTTAATCGTTTAATGCGAATCCCGAGATGGAAAAGGACAAGGCACATTTTCTTCGGTATCCTTGTCCTATCAGAGCTTTTTAGTTGTCTCTAACGACCTTCTCTTCGACGGAAAGATATACTTATCCTCCTTCATCCGTTGGAAATTCTAGTGTAGGAGGGAGGGTGGTAGCTAGAGATGAAGCGGTGAATAACATTAGTTTTGGAAATGACAGCTCAAGTTTTTGTAAATACAGTATATGCTTGTGACCATTCGCGGTGCTCTTCTATACACTTGACGTCCAATCGTATATGAACGTCACAACTTGTGCAGTGTTAAACTTACGAGCGTACAAGTGTCTTCCTAGTAGTCTCTTTTAGACAAACTAACGCTTTTATGAAAAAAATACTGTCTATTTCACATATTTTATTGCTATTGTCACAAAGTGCCCTACAAAACAAAAGTTAGCAGAGAAGTGCCAGGAGAAACAGCGAGCTTGTTTAATGATTTCATAAACAGAATGCAGCCTATATTACGGGTTATCGCAATAGGGTATGTGATGTAGGCTATGCTTTGTTTATAAAATCACAACAGAAAATCACTGTCACTCCTGTCGATACCCTCTGTGAACTTCAGTTTTTCACTATCCTACCAATGAATACAAGGTTTTCTCCCACCCTCCCCACATTTGCTTCGCTTAGAACTGAACCTGTGTGATGATTTCACTATTTTATTCACTTAGAGCTGGTGATTCCACTTCAAACGAACATACATTGTTACTCTCGATATTTGTCTAACACGACGGACTCAAATAGCGATTAACACTGCAGTCCGAAGCTACTATATTGATAAGTTTACCGGCCGGAGTGGCCGTGCGGTTCTAGGCGCTACAGTCTGGAACCGAACGACCGCTACGGTCGCAGGTTCGAATCCTGCTTCGAGCATGGATGTGTGTGATGTCCTTAGGCTAGTTAGGTTTAATTAGTTCTAAGTTCTAGGCGACTGATGAGCTCAGAAGTTAAGTCGCATAGTGCTCAGAGCCATTTGAACCATTTTTTTTATAAGTTTCGTGTAACACACACATTTACATTTGCCAGTTCCCAGTTTCTGCATCAGATTACAATCCTGTCGTTCTCAATATTTAATAGTACTACAGATTTTATAGGAAAGAATTTTCTCGTAAATAACAGCGTCGTCTG
Source organism: Schistocerca serialis cubense (assembly GCF_023864345.2). Lineage (NCBI taxonomy): Eukaryota > Metazoa > Arthropoda > Insecta > Orthoptera > Acrididae > Schistocerca > Schistocerca serialis. Next base: position 882,962,097 of record NC_064640.1, on the reverse strand, counting down.
CTAAATGTTGGCGGCTGCGCCTACTACTAAACATTAAGCCATTAATACAGTTTTGTAATTGCTGACTTACTCGGCAGGACGAACGCTAACTGCGTTGCTGCCTGGTTCATCCCGATGAAGTGTGACAGCGTCGAAACACTAATTCACGACCGTGTTGTCTGTTAGGCAAATAAGCAGAGAGCGGAGCCAATGGAGCTGTAGCCGGTAAACAAAGGGCGCATTGTCGCCGCCAGGGTACACGCTACCGAGTCGCTCCGATTGGCTGCCTTCCATACGGCGTTATATTTGTCTGAGGCTATTCATGTCTGCACGTACTGCACTATGATTCACACTACTATGGTAGATGCTGTCGTCTCTGATCTTTCGCTCTTCCCAAACGCAAGTTTCTTTGTTTCGCTTTCTGGCGTGCTCTGTATCTCGTTTGCCTCTGCCCCCGAGAGCTGTTAAAGCGTTATGTTGAGCGACGGACGTTCAGTTAAGTGGTCCCCGCCGAAGGGAACTTGCAGTGGCTTGTGTAGACTGCGTGATCACTATCCAGTAAAACTTTAGATTAAAACACTTAGGGAGTGGGACACCGAAATTAGTAGATGGGTTTCGTTATTTGGGTGGCAAAGTAACTGATGTTGGCCTAAGCAGAAAGCATAGCAGACTGACAACAGCATGAAAAGCATTCCTGAAAAAGAGGAATTCGTTAACATATAATAAAAATTTGTTTTAGGAAATGTTTTCTGAAGGCATTTTCTTGTACTATAGCCTTGTAACAAAGTGAAACGTGGACAATACACTTCAGACAAGAGGAGAATAGAATTTTTGAATTTTGGTGCTACAGGAGAATGCTGAAGATGTGTAGATCGAATAACTAATGAAAAAAGGAAAAAAAGCACTGTCTTCAGGCCGCGAGTGGCCTACCGGGACCATCCGACCGCCATGCCATCCTCAGGGGAGGATGCGGATAGGAGGGGCGTGGGGTCAGCAAACCGCTCTCCCGGTCGTTATGAAGGTATTCTTGACCGAAGCCGCTACTATTCGGTAGAGTAGCTCCTCAATTGGCATCACGAGGCTGAGTGCTCCCCGATCAAATTCAGAAAACAAATTTATGGCATATGTTGGCTCAAACGGCCCTGAGCACTATGCGACTTAACTTCTGAGGTCATCAGTCGCCTAGAACTTAGTACTGATTAAACCTAACTAACCTAAGGGCATTACACACATCCATGCCCGAAGCAGGATTCGAACCTGCGACCGTAGCGGTCACGCGGTTCCAGACTGAAGCGCCTAGAACCGCACGGCCACACCGGCCTGCGGCATATGTTGACTAAGAGGAGAGATGCGTTGACCAGACACCTTGCACCATCAAGGAATCGTCGATTTAGTAATGGAGGGAAGAGTGTGGAGGGGCGAAAATTTGTCTACAGCAGGCAGGCTGAAATAAATGTAGGCTGCAGCAGTTATGTAGAGATAAAGAAGGTTGCACGATACTGACAAGCATGGACAGCTCCAGCGAAGTTATAGCCAACTATTATTAACTGTCAAATGTTCAATTGTGTGTGAAATCTTATGGGACTTAACTGCTAAGGTCATAAGTCCCTAAGCTCACACACTACTTAACCTAAATTATGAGGACAAACTCACACCCATGCCCGAGGGAGGACTCGAACCTCCGCCGGGACCAGCCGCACAGCCCATGACTGCAGCGCCTTACACCGCTCGATTAACTGTCTAATCGGCGTTTAATGCAGAGTGGAAAAATGGTACAATGAGCCTAGAGGGATGTGGAACACGGAACTAAAACAGCGCTTCAAATAACCACATTAATCTTCTGTGCTTGCTACGTCCACTGTTATCCAAACGGCTCGAATCTAAGCAGACCATCATGTTGATCTAATTTTCTGATAGGCGACACATCGTATACGTGGCGCATCTGACACGAAACTTGGGCACATCCTGACTAAAGCTACGAAAATAATTCGGAACCTCAGACTATTCACGTCTGCCTGTGTCCATTTCGTCGAGGAATAGAAGGCGTGACCCTGTGTTCTGTTTTGGAGTGAACCGATGCAAGGGCATAGTGTAGCCTGGCGGGCTGATGCTGAGCAGGGGTCCGTCATGCGCCAGGAGGCAAGACGCCTCCTTGTGTTTGCCGAGGCAGCGCCCATCACAGCTCAGTGTCCTTCACACTGACGTGTGACCTCGCCGAAACTCCTCCACAAACAATGTGCTGAAATTTTATCTGTGTGTACAGTCTGACCAACAAGTATTAGGATAAACTCGAAATTGCATAAAATCCTAAACAATTGTGTGTCAATCACCTTTTTCATCTACGACGCGTTTCGATACCTCACACCTTAATCTTCATGGGTATCAGTCGATTACACGAGAATTTTAAATTCTCGTGTTATCCACTGACACACCGGAAGATCAGGTTGTAATCCCTCCAAACGTGTCGTGAAAGGAAAGTAAAGTGACTGGCACAGGTAGTAGTTTTCATTTGTCTTTTATATAAAACAGTGGCAGTTTTCAAATCTCATTCAAATATGGATTACATAACTTTCGAAATTGCATTTTTTTCTTATATTTGCTCATTTGTAACCCTACACTAGTATTCGCAGAAGCCTGCCTTGCGTTGGGTTTTTCCGTACCCGTTCAATGTAAACAACGGGTTTCGCACTATAACAACAGCAGCATTGAAATCGTACACGACATGTGTGATAGCTGGTACAGGCTAGCAAGCTACTGGAATAGCATGCGAGCAAGATTTGTTGCATAGATTAAAACTCAAATGCACTTAAAATTATACCATCAAACTGTTCGTGCTAGAGCTAAAGTGTTTTTCCTCTAAAATGTGTAGAATTCAGGCTAAGAACGTAGTAAGGGCAGTCCGTTATGTTAACCTAATGGTGGTGATTCACATTTCTGGCCTTCTCTCAATAAACCGAAGTCGACCATCCGCCTTCCCTACCACAACCTCACATGCTCATTTGATCTCATATCGCTTTGCAACGTTACGTTCAGATATTTAAACGACGTGACTGTCAACCAGGACACTACTTATGCTGTATCTGAACATTTCGTATTTTTTCTCCTACACAACCTTATTAGCTTACACTTTCCTATCACATAGCGAAAAAAGTGGCCCAACTAAAATATTCATATTTCTTTACGTACTACACGGATATGTAATAAAAATGGGGGTTCCTATTAAAAAACAAACGCAGTTGATATCAGTTTGACCTATGGCAGCGCCATCTAGCGGGCCAACCATAGCGCCATCTGGTTTCTCCCTTCAAGCTACACCAGTTTAGTTCTTTGTAGTTTTTTCGTTTGACGCTTATTTCATGAGATATTTGGCCCGGTCACGATCAATGGACCAAACTATAGATGGCTCTGAGCACTATGGGACTTAACTTCTGAGGTCATCAGTCCCCTAGACCTTAGAACTACTTAAACCTAACTAACCAAAGGACAGCACAAACATCCGTGCCCGAGGCAGAATTCGAACCTGCGACCGTAGCGGTCACGCGGTTCCAGACTATAGCGCCTAGAACCGCTCGGCCACTCCGGCCGGCTGTGTATATAGTGAACAAGAAGCGGTCCTATCACACTTCCCTGGGGAACTCAAGACGGTACCTTCGTCTCTGATGAACGTTCCCGACCAGGACATCATACTGGGTTCAGTGTCATATGAAGTCTTGGAGCCATTAGACATATATATGACGACCTACTCCGTATGCTCGTACCTTCGTTAAGTTTGCAGTGTTCTATTCATCTGCATTTAATTAGCAGCCTTCCAGTACGTAATGTAAAGTTACTAAGACGCTCTTCATTTGCTTAAAATTATCTTGTGTGTGTGTGTGTGTGTGTGTGTGTGTGTGTGTGTGTAGCGAGGTGATACACCAGCGTAGCTTGTAAACATTTAGGATTGGCTGTGGTTGTAATGTTACGGAATGAGTATTTAATGATGTGAGCTGGGAGGCCACGCAGGCAGGAGGCTGTGGAATGCGGGCAGTGTTGAACAAACAACGCCACTAGACTAGCTGCTGCTGACGCACGTGCTCTATTGTTCCCTCTATCACCGACCTGCCCCGGAAACAAACAGCTCATCTCGCCCACTCACAGCACCCTCCCACATTCCCAGAAAATTCTATAATGTTGTAAAATAACAAGTTACCTCCACACGTAAAAATCACTCATCCAACCATTGTTATCGAGAAACATAAGCGATTCACTACGTAGTATAGCCACTGGCAGTGGACTCTGAACGTAAATAAACGTAACATATTACTTACAAATTGTCCAACAATCCTAGTACTGTTAGTTTATGCTACTGGTGAAAAACCATTGGAAATAGTAGCCGTCCAAAGCGACCTGATGTAAACTGACCGCGTAGAACTACGTGGGACTTCAAAAAGTAAGTTATAGGTGTCGTATCACGCTAAGGAGGAGACAGTGTGTCGTTGCTGTCACAGATTTGATTCCAACTGACAGGGTGCATAGTACACGACTAGGAATTCAACATATGTGAAGAAGACGACGCTGGTCTCAACTGTTTTCGAGAAAATGATTTGAAATTTTGGGCGTTCTTATATACTTTGTCGCAGTCGAGCGAGTAATTTCTTAATTTCATAAGCACGAGGTCTCTGAATCGAATCTCCCAGCTGGCACTTTTTCGTTCCCACGTAATTTTAACAACAAATATGTGTGGTGTGCCACGAAATTTTGTGATGACAGCGAACCGTTTGTCAATGTAAAGCAAGTTTATTTTGCAACAGACACATTGAAAAATTCACATTTAAAAATTCGGCGTTCATTACATACTATGTACGCTGCAATAATTGTTTTCTATGTTTCTACGACCGAGCGAGATGGTGCAGTGGTTAGCACACCTGACTCGCATTCGGGAGAGCGACGGTTCAAACCCACGTCCGGCCATCCTGATTTAGGTTTTGGGTGATTTCGCTAAATCGCTTCAGGCAAATGCCGGGATGGTTCCTTTGAAAGGGGATGGCTGATTCCCTTCCACATCCTTCCCTCATCCGATGGGACTGATTACCTCGCTGTATGGTCCTCTCCCCCAAATCAGCCAGCCAGCCAACCAACCAACCATGTTTCTACGGACAGTGTCATCTTGATCCGTGCAGTACACCATAGGTTACACATTATACTTTTCACAAATATAGATACAACAATATAAATAAAATGACTGTATTGATATCGCGGAAAGTTCTAGCGCGCCCCTTTATTTCCAATCTCTTCAGGAAAAATTTCTGCTTTTTACGGGATGAAGATCATTAAAATAATAAATGAATCGCTAAATATTAATAATTCTAAACAACCATAGTAAATCTGTTGTTAGAATTACGTTGGAATGAGAGAAGTATCTGCAGCGAGATGCGCTCCAGAGACCTCGCACGTATGAAACTAAGCGCGTATTCGCTCCGCCGCAGACTCCTTAAATACTAGCGTTCATACAAGGTATATAAGCAATCGTAAAATTTTCGAACTCGATTTTCTCGAGAACGGTTGAGAGATGCATCTTCCTATTCACCTATGTTGAATTCCTAGTCGTGCCCTATACACTGTCAGTACAGAGTGAGTCAAGAGGAAAGGTGGATGCTTTGAGGGGCGTTAGTATTAGCGTTTCTGAACAAACAAGTTATATGAACAGCTGTACTGTTCTTAAGTTTCCGATGAAACTAAACAAAAGAATGGGCAACAGGAAAAATGCAGCGGATAATAAATCAAACATTGTGATCTAACGTTTGGTTTAATTGTGTAATTTCCTCACAAAAGATGTTCAAGAATTTTAAATGTTCCCATAAAATGAGGTTAAAAAGCCGTAAAGAATTTTACGAAATTCATTTTAACCATGAGCCGACTAATGGGACAAATAAACAGCTGATGGTTCAAATGCATCTTATAAAAAAAAAATTCAAAAATTCCACTGTCAGCTACAATCCAAGCTGCTGTACTGCTGATCAGAGCTCGTTCGTTGTTTCCATTCTCCATTGTAGACTCCGCTCTTAAGCTAACCCCAGAAACAGTAACCTAAACCGAGCGAGGTGGCGCAGTGGCTAACACACTGGGCTCGCATTCGGGAGGACGACGGTTCAATCCCGCGTCCGGCCATCCTGATTTATATTTTCCGTGATTTCCCTAAATCGCTCCAGGTAAATGCCGGGATGGTTCCTTTGAAAGGGCACGGCCGACTTCCTTCCCCTTCCATCCCTAATCCGACGAGACCGATGACCTCGCTTCCTGGTCTCGTCCCCCAAACAAATCAACCAACCAACCAGTAATCTAATGGAGAAAGATCGGGTGACCTAAGTGGCCAAGATATGACTCCGGCGACCGACCTAACGGCAGGGCTACATTTCAGCGAAATACGGTGTTAATCGCCGTACGGAGTGTGCAAGAGCTCCGTCGTGCTGAAAGTACATACGACGGCGTGTTACCGAAGGAATATTCTCCAATTATTCTGATAACATATTTAGAAGGAAATCCATTAAAACGGTTACGTAAAACAATTGGACCAACGAGTTGGCCATCAATAGTGCCGCACCACACGTTCACGGCGAAACGTCGTTGAAAATTTGTTTCCGCAGTAGCGTGCAGATTTTCATCTGCCCACACACACTAGAGTCGCGCGTGTTACTGCGACTGTTGCAGGTAAATGTTGACTCATAAGTGAACAGAATACGTGGAATACAGCGTTCATGGGCGATGATCCATTGACAGGATTCCTTTCGTTTGGCATCATCTCCTACACTCTGCTGATGATACGGATGTATACCCTGCTCGTGTACTGCGTTCAAATGGTTCAAATGGCTCTGAGCACTATGGGACTCAACTGCTGAGGTCATTAGTCCCCTAGAACTTAGAACTACTTAAACCTAACTAACCTAAGGAGATCACAAACATCCATGCCCGAGGCAGGATTCGAACCTGCGACCGTAGCGGTCTTGCGGTTCCAGACTGCAGCGCCTTTAACCGCACGGCCACTTCAGCCGGCTGTACTGCGTTCATCACTCGTGTTTGTGGAATGACAAACTAAGTAGCAATTCTTCTACAGCTCATAGGCTGCATTCTACCATTTCAAGAACGTTATAGACCTCACGAAGGTCTTGTTGGTCGGAACGTTCAGATACAACATGTAATCTAGAAAGCGTACCATGCTCACACAGTCAGTCATTCTCTGCCTTACGGAACTGTGGAATTACGAAATCGTAGTTCGTATACGCGAACAGCGTCTGTAGAATTCCCATTGCAAAACTCGTAGACAAAGGTCATATCGCCATACTCGGCATGTTCGAAGACCTGTGGCATTTTTACTACAGTGATCCATACGGTTTTGACAGTACACACAACACTGTGGTACGCTGGTGCAACAACACCAGTATCGATGTGTGAGGTAAACATGTACACCTGTAGGACCCGTCGCCATACCAAGCGCAAGCGAAGTGCGCTTGAGTCTCATTTCAAATAAGTACCCCACTCATACAGTTATAGTCTAACCTCGATATGCTGGAAAAATTATACGTTTAAAGCCGGCGGCAGGCATAAAACATCATCCGAAATTTTACTGAATGCTTTCTCAGAAAATTATTTTGAACAATTAGTTCATGAGCCCACTCGATACGTAAATGGTTTTGAAAGCACGCTTGACCTCTTAGCAACAAATAATCCTGAACAAATAGGGAGTATCATGACAGATACAGGGATTAGGTACCACAAGGCAGTTACTGCTAGGCTGAATACCGTAACACACTCAACCATCAAAAAGAAACGCAAAATACATCTATTTAAAAAAAACTGATAAAAATGCTTGTAACGCCTTTTTAAAAGGCAGTCTCCACTCCTTCCGATCTGATCATTTAAGGGTAGAAAAGATGTAGAATGGTTTCAGAGAGATAGTATCGACGGCAATTGAGAGATATATACCACCCCCCCCCCCCCCCCCCCATGGTACACAAAAATGGATCAGATCGCTGTTGCAGAAGCAACGAAAAAAGCATGCCAAATTTAAAAGAACGCAAAATCCCAAAGATTGACAAAGTTTTACAGAAGTTCGAAATATAGCGCGTGCTTCAATGCGAGATGCTTCTAATAATTTCCACAACGAAACACTGTCTCGGAATTTGGCAGAAAACCCAAAGAGATTCTGGTCATACATAAAGCACACCAGTGGCAAGACGCAATCAATACCTTCACTGCGCGATAACAACGGTGAAGTCACTGATGATAGTGCCACTAAAGCAGAGTTACTAAATACGGTTTTCCGAAATTCCTTCACCAAAGAAGACGAAGTAAATACTCCTGAATTCCAATCAAGAACAACTGCCAAGATGAGAAACATAGTAGATATCATCGGTGTAACAAAGCAGCTTAAGTCACTTAATAAAGGCGAGGCCGCCGGTCCAGATTGTATAATCAGGTTCCTCTCAGAGTATGCTGATAAAATAGCCCCATATTTAGCAATTATATACAACCACTCGCTCACAGAAAGATACGTACCTAAAGACTGGAAAGTTGCTCATGTCACACCAATACCCAAAAAGGGAAATAGGCGTAATCCGCTAAATTACTGGCCCATATCACTAATGTCGATTTGCAGTAGGGTTTTGGAATACACACAATGTCCTAACATTATGAATTACCTCGAAGAAAACAATTTGCACATAGCCAGCACGGATTCAGGAAACATCGTTCTTGTGAAACACAACTAGCTCTTTATACTCAATGAAGTAATGAGTGCTATCGACAAGGGATGTCAAATTGATTTTATATTTTTAGATTTCCAGAAGGCTTTAGACACCGTTCCTCGCAAGCACCTTCAAACCAAGCTGCGTGGATATGGAATATCGCGTCAGTTGTGCGACTGGATTCATGATTTCGTGTCAGAAAGGTCACAGTTTGTAGTAAAAGACGGAAAGTCATGGAGTAAAACAGAAGTAATATCCGGCGTTCCCCCAAGGAAGTGTTATAGGCCCTCTATTGTTCCTGATCTATATTAACAACATAGGAGACAATCTGGGTAGCCCTTTGCAGATGATGCTGTCGTTTACCGTCTTGTAAAGTCATCAGATATTGCAAAATGATTTAGTTTGTATGATGCGAACAGTGGAAACTGCCTCCGAATAAAGAAAAGTGAAATTATTCACATGAGTACTTAAAGAAATCCGCTAAATTTCGATTACGCGATAAGTCACAGAAATCTCAGGGCTGTAAATTCAATTAAATACTTAGGGATTACAATTGCAAATAACCTAAATTGGAACGATCACATAGATAATGTTGTGAATAGAGCAAACCAAAGACTGCGATTCGTAGGTAGAACACTTAGAAGGTGCAACAGGTCTACTAAAGAGACTGCTTACACCACGCTTGTCCGCCCTTACACCACGCTTGTCCGCCCTATCCTGGAGTACTGCTGTGTGGTGTAGGATCCGCATCAGATGGGACTGACGGATGACATCGAAAAAGTGCAGAGAAGGGCAGCTCGTTTTGTATTACCGCGAAATAGGGGATATAGTACCACAGACATGATACGTGAATTGTAGTGGCAATCATTAAAACAAAGGCATTTTACATTGCGACAGGATCTTATCAGGTAATTTCAATCACCAGTTTTCTTCTCAGACTGCGAAAACATTGTTGGCACCCACCTACATAGGGAGGAATGATCATCACGATAAAATAAGAGAATTTCCTGCGCGCCGTTAGAGGATGAACCGGTAGAGAGACAGCTTGAAGGTGGTTCATTGAGCCCTCTGCCAGGCACTTTGTGAATAGCAGAGTAATCACGTAGATGTAGGTGTAGACGTAGAGGTTGAATTGGTCGGTAAAGACAACATTATATAGCCTTATGTCGCTTCAGTTGTATTAGCATGCGAGCTCTGGCGGAGGACATGCGACTGACGTGAGTGATTTTCAAACAGCTGCATGTCGGATACGGTCAAGAGAAGAGCACATGTTCATTTGAAGTTTTTTGTCCCGAATCACCAGTACCATCGCCCTTCAAAGCATGTACCTGTCCTGCTGACTCACCCTGTATGAATCAGATTGGTGAGGGGGATGTTCGTCCGGCCCCGATGAGAGAGAGAGAGAGAGAGAGAGAGAGAGAGAGAGAGAGAGATGGCACGGCAACTGGGTACATACACCCAATCTTATGTACGCGGGGCAGTACGTGTAAACTGCACACATTCACAGTGGAATTCTGGGTGTATATGGACCACGTGCAATGTTTAGTCCTGCCGCAGTGAAATTGTGCCAACAACTTGAATAAGGCCTTACAGACGTGCGAGATGGAGATCGGGAAAGGAGGCTACAGACATCGACCAGAGATGAAAATTTTCAGGCAATCGAGGAAGTGATTCGCAACCATCCTAAATTTTCCAACAATGAGGACGGTCACAGGAGGGGATTTCTACTGTAAAGGCATCGAACGATCGGTAGAATGTTCCGATCATTTTCTACACTGATTTCATTTGTCTGTGTCACTTTGAAGCGTAGTGCAGTATTCAGTAAAAGTTAATTGGCGTGCCATAATAACGTTTAACTTACTTTTTGAAATCCCCTCGTAACGGGAGGGAAAGCGGATGTCAGGCTGAGATTAATGGGAAGCATCTTGAGGAGAAGCAATTCATCCACGTAATAAGTGGCTTACAAAACACTCGTAAAATCGATCTTTGAGTAATGCTGGGCAGTCTGGGATGCGTGTCAGGTTGTATTAATGGAAGAGATTGAGATGCTTCAACAGTCCTGCGGCGCATTTAGTCACGGGTTCGTTCAGTACGCGCGAGTGTGTAACGGAGATGATCAACAAAATCCAGTGGCAGACGGTAGAAGGGAGACTTTGTGTATCACGGAGAGGTTGATATTCCGCAAGTGAAAGCTCTAAGAAAAGTTACGAAACGTGTTAGATGATGCATACGAAGACTGTAAGTCTTACACTTTTTACGAGCATAATCCTAATTCCGGACATTCCTAGCTAACCCATTCACATCAAGGTGACAGTAGATGGTTTCATTATCTTTTTAGGAAGAATATGACATTAACCATGACGCATGCGATACTACTAAAAATTCTAGATGAAATTGTGGTTTTGGAGATGAAGTATTGTTTGTTGTTATGCACTTCTTTAGCCAGTCACATTACTCCACACATTTGAAACCTTGCTCCTTCTGATTAAGAGTTCATTGATAAATTTCACGATAGTTCGAAGGAGGCACGGGGGGAAGGGAGGGTGGGAGAGGGCAAAAAATCTTACATGCTTTCACTTAGCATCTGTTCAGATGTGTTAAATGTGAGGCCTTCTTATTACTCTCACTGAAACTGACTGTGCATCCTTGTGCCGATAAAACAACCTTAACATGAGCTGCACAATATTTCAAATCAAATTTCTACTGATTGTTATATCGATTTGACAAAGGATCCAAAGCAGACTAGCGGTACACCAAAGAATGGTGTACACGAGCCTTCTGTTTCGTTACGAAGGCACACGCGAAATCCTCGAGGTGAATCGTAAACTACACTCCTGCAAATTGAAATAAGAACACCGTGAATTCATTGTCCCAGGAAGGGGAAACTTTATTGACACATTCCTGGGGTCAGATACATCACATGTTCACACTGACAGAACCACAGGCACATAGACACAGGCAACAGAGCATGCACAATGTCGGCACTAGTACAGTGTATATCCACCTTTCGCAGCAATGCAGGCTGCTATTCTCCCATGGAGACGATCGTAGAGATGCTGGATGTAGTCCTGTGGAACGGCTTGCCATGCCATTTCCACCTGGCGCCTCAGTTGGACCAGCGTTCGTGCTGGACGTGCAGACCGCGTGAGACGACGCTTCATCCAGTCCCAAACATGCTCAATGGGGGACAGATCCGGAGATCTTGCTGGCCAGGGTAGTTGACTTACACCTTCTAGAGCACGTTGGGTGGCACGGGATACATGCGGACGTGCATTGTCCTGTTGGAACAGCAAGTTCCCTTGCCGGTCTAGGAATGGTAGAACGATGGGTTCGATGACGGTTTGGATGTACCGTGCACTATTCAGTGTCCCCTCGACGATCACCAGTGGTGTACGGCCAGTGTAGGAGATCGCTCCCCACACCATGATGCCGGGTGTTGGCCCTGTGTGCCTCGGTCGTATGCAGTCCTGATTGTGGCGCTCACCTGCACGGCGCCAAACACGCATACGACCATCATTGGCACCAAGGCAGAAGCGACTCTCATCGCTGAAGACGACACGTCTCCATTCGTCCCTCCATTCACGCCTGTCGCGACACCACTGGAGGCGGGCTGCACGATGTTGGGGCGTGAGCGGAAGACAGCCTAACGGTGTGCGGGACCGTAGCCCAGCTTCATGGAGACGGTTGCGAATGGTCCTCGCCGATACCCCAGGAGCAACAGTGTCCCTAATTTGCTGGGAAGTGGCGGTGCGGTCCCCTACGGCACTGCGTAGGATCCTACGGTCTTGGCGTGCATCCGTGCGTCGCTGCGGTCCGGTCCCAGGTCGACGGGCACGTGCACCTTCCGCCGACCACTGGCGACAACATCGATGTACTGTGGAGACCTCACGCCCCACGTGTTGAGCAATTCGGCGGTACGTCCACCCGGCCTCCCGCATGCCCACTATACGCCCTCGCTCAAAGTCCGTCAACTGCACATACGGTTCACGTCCACGCTGTCGCGGCATGCTACCAGCGTTAAACACTGCGATGGAGCTCCGTATGCCACGGCAAACTGGCTGACACTGACGGCGGCGGTGCACAAATGCTGCGCAGCTAGCGCCATTCGACGGCCAACACCGCGGTTCCTGGTGTGTCCGCTGTGCCGTGCGTGTGATCATTGCTTGTACAGCCCTCTCGCAGTGTCCGGAGCAAGTATGGTGGGTCTGACACACCGGTGTCAATGTGTTCTTTTTTCCATTTCCAGGAGTGTAGCTTTTGTCCGCCCCCGGTATGATTGTGATCGTCTGTTGCCTTGAACGAGGCACTTGACAGACTTCACGGCCTGGACTGATTTATCGCCGATTCTGTATTCAAACGATGTACCGGCTTCCCATCTACTTGTGTGCATTACATTGCATTCGCATATATAGTGCCAACTACCAGTCTCTGCACGATACACTAGTTTCCTAGAAATCGTAACGACTCCTGGGACTGTGGGTAAAGCTTGCACTGCTGAAAGTTCTGATTATCTTCACGCTTTGCTGCCACCTTCGGTCAATATTCTTGTATTGAATATTGTTTGGGCTCGCGAATGTTTTTCTTTAGATAACATTTTGAGTGTACTGTCAACTGAAACACTCTACCTTTTATTGAGACTGGGTGTCGCAGAAGAAAGTTTTGATTTAGATTGACTTTAACCACACATCGCAAAAAGAAATAAAACAAATCGTAGGAATAGCAGAGAAATGTGGCATCTGAGTAATTCCTGCCGACACCATTTGTACTTGCGACCTGCAAAGGATCGATGGTCGGTGTAGGGACTAGTATTTGATTCTGAACATAAATGAATGTAACAATGGCGCGTAAATAGGCGAAGAGATCTATTAATGTTAGATTACGCTATTGGTGAAAAAAATCATTGCGAAAGGTATCAAGAGTAAAGTACCTAGGAGTAATCGTCCGCAACGATCCAAAGTCGACTAGCACCCTGAAACAACTTTGAGAAATGCATGGTACACAACGTGTTGTCTTAAAATGTATTTATTAACAACCAGTTTCGATCATTCATCATCGTTACAGTGGAAAAATATTGTGACAACTTCACATGTCATACATGCTATTTAGCCAGAAAATACACCATAGCTGACTTGCAAACTTCAGAAAGAGTACTTTGCGCCATTTGTTGTCGGACCTGACCAATGGTGCTTAGCACTTACTGCTGTTACATGGTTTCATGTTTTCAATGTTTTCTTCTGGTTTAAGCCGGTATTATGGCGTAAAGTACCTTTTTCTTAAATTTACAAGTCTGCTATGGTGTATTTTCTGGTTAAATAGCATGTATCACTCGCCGCTTTTCGCACCATACAAATGTCTTCTCTAACACAATTTGCAATTTGTTTTGATCTTCTGATGACGTTATCAGATTGTAAGTGACAGCAGAGTATGCAAACAAATCTCTGACGGCTGCTCAGATTGTCTCCTACAGATCAGGAACAGCAGGTGGCCTATATCCCTTCCTTGGGAAACAACAGATATCACGTCTGTCTTAGTCGATGACTTTCCGTCAGTTAGAAAGAACTGTGACCTTTCTGGCACGAAGTCACGAATCCAATTCACAACTAAGGCACGCAATTTGATTAGACGTCTCGTGTGAGGAACAGTGTCAAAAGCTTTCTGGACATCTAGAAATGTGGATTCAATTTGAGATCCACCATCGATAGCACTCGTTACTTCGTGTTAATAAATAGCCAGTTGTTTCACGAGGACGATACTTCCTGAATTCATGCTGGTTGTGTGGCAGTAGCTCACTTCCTTCACGGTATCTCAGTGTTGGAGCACAATGTGTTTGAAAATATTACTGCAGATACACGCCAGGGATATGGATTTTCGTCCAGTGGATTACTCCTATTTCATTTCTTGTATATTTTTGTAACATGTGGAACTTTTCCATCTTTAGGTACTGATCTTTCGTTTAGCGAGCGGCTGTATGTGATTACTAGATGTGCAGCTGTTTCATCAGCAGACTCTGAAAGGCAACTATTGTTATACAGTGTAGACTGGAAGACTTGTCTTTATTATATGACTTAAGTTGCCTCGTCATACAGACGACACGTCTTCATGTTGCCAGCAGTTCTTAATTCTATTTGTGGGATATTTACTGCATATTCTTTGGTCAAGGAATTTCGGAAAACCGTGTTTAGTAACTCCGCCGCAGTGACGCTGTGGTCAGTAACATTACCATTCCGATCACGCACTGAATGTTCTGATTTTGCCTTTCCACTGGTATGCTGTACATACAACTATAATTTGTTTGTATTTTCTCCCATATTTCAAGACAGTTTCGTTTTGGAAACTTAAAACTATCTCAGACTGAAGTCCGCTCGAAGCTTCGAAGATATGGAACCTGTTGTCAGTCATGGATATTTTGCATTCTTTTAAATCTGCCATTTTTTTTCGTTGCTTCTGCAACAATGTCCTGATGTGGTTCGTACATCGTGGGAGATCTGTTCTGTCTCTTACTAATGTACTTGATATTGCACTCTAAATTGACGTCAACATTATTTCTTTGAATCGTAGCCACATCTGGTCAACGTTCGTACAATTAGTAATGGAGACTGCCTCTTAGAAAGTCGTTAAGATAATTTTTACCGGATTTTATACATGTATTTTGTGTTTATTTAGGGAGATTTGAATGCTACGGCGTTCAACCTAGCTGCAACAACCTTGTTGTACGAATTTCTGTATCCGTCAAGACGATTTCTTTGTTTAGGATTGTATGCTGCTGAGAGATGTAATATGTTAACGCAACCATTTACACTTCGTGTGAGCCCCTGAACTAATTGTTCAAAATTATGTTCGGGGAAAGCACTTAGCATAATTTAGGACGACGTTTTAAGCCTGCCATAGACTTTAACATATGTTTCCACCAACATCGATTAATACGCGTGAGAGCATCATGGAATTATCAACAAATTCTAGTGGCAGTCGTTAAGAGGCGTTGAGTATCTCGAAGAAGGTTAGTGTTGAAATTGAAAGAGCATTCGTTCGGGTTGTGCAACATATTACTCTCTTCCACATAAACTACCAGTCAAGTTTTCGATCACCCATAAAAAAATTACATACTTTATTTCAAAGCCGGCCGAAGTGGCCGTGCGGTTAAAGGCGCTGCAGTCTGGAACCGCAAGACCGCTACGGTCGCAAGTTCGAATCCTGCCTCGGGCATGGATGTTTGTGATGTCCTTAGGTTAGTTAGGTTTAACTAGTTCTAAGTTCTAGGGGACTAACGACCTCAGCAGTTGAGTCCCATAGTGCTCAGAGCCATTTTTTTTATTTCAATGTACAAACACGCTGCTCAAATATTTCCTCTCTCTCTCTCTCTCTCTCTCTCTCTCTCTCTCTCTCATTAAGCACAATACAATATGGTTTAAATTTTAGCCTCTTAAAAGCATCCATCCTTTGCCCACAGAACAGCTGCACAAAATCTTCGCACTCTGGAAATATTTTGTACTGTTTTTGCAGGCCTCCACGTCCGTAAATTATTCCATAGATCTTCACGATTAGACGGCCTTAGTTTTTTAACCTCCGTATCAAGTTGGTCTCATAAGAATTCAATGGAATTTGCCAGGTGACTGACTTGGTCATATCATATGCTTCAGTTTCCCAGATCTTTCTTTACTACTGACATACCCTCTGCACAACTTAGAAACATGTTGAGGATCATTGACGTGCTGCACAACAAACCCACTGCCAATACAATCAGAAATTTAATGATGGCTTCCAAATACTTCAGACTTATTTCTGGGATATTTCGTCGGTTCTTGGAGCAGCATAGACATATTAATAACTTGTATTAACAGTATTAACGTTCCACAATAACATCAATACTGTTTATTAAAGTTATTAATACTGCAGACTTAGATTCGTCCGCGAATAACACCTTTGACCATGCTGTAAGTTCCAGTTTCCACGTTACTGTGCCAGTTGGAATCTTTTCAGCTTCTTTTGTTTGCGTAATAAAGATTTTTTGTCCGCTATGCACTCCTTTAACCCTAGATTATTAAACCTTCGCAAAATTTAATATTATAGTACGGAATAAAACATTTTTTACTTAATTTGGTATGTAACATACTATTGGAGGTTTAATAACTGTAATCAACTAAAACATAATCTATAAATTACGACTTTCTTTGAATAAAATTGGAGTAATAAATTTTACGATGGTTTAGTAGCAACGTAAGTTTCCCCATTTTAGCGTTCTAGGGTTAAACCTTGTTCACGAGGACGGCATTGCACTATTGACATAGAGATTGGAGCTGCTCTCAAACTTTTTACTTCCTCGCGAATTTCAGATAGGATTCAGGTCAAGAATGTGCACGCCAGTCCGCCACCGGCCGTGCATTATGAACAGGTGCTGGATCGTGTTGAAAGATGCAGTCGCCATCCCCGAGTTGCTCTTCAATAGTGGGAAGCAAGAAGGTGCTTAAAACATCAATTTAGGCCTGCGCTGTGATAGTGACACGCGAAACAACAAGGAGTGCAAGCCCCCTCCATGAAAAACACGACCAAACCATAACACCACCGCCTCCGAATTTTACTGTTAGCACTACGCATACTGGCAGATGACGTTCACCGGGCATTCGCCATACCCACACCCTGCCATCGGATCGCCACATTGTGTACCGTGGTTCGTCACCCCACACAACGTTTTCCCACTGTTCAATTGTCCAATGTTTACGCTTCTTGCACCAAGCGAGGCGTCGTTTGGCATTTACCAGCATGATGTGTGGCTTATGAGCAGCCGCTCGACCATAAAATCCAAGTATTCTCACCTCCCGCCTAATTGTCATAGTACTTGCAGTGGATCCTGATGCAGTTTGGAAGTCCTGTGTGATGGTCTGGATAGATGTCTGCCTATTACAGATTACGACCGCCTTCAACTGTCGCCGGTCTCTGTCAGTCAACAGACGAGGTCGGCGTGTAAGCTTTTGTGCTGTACGTGTCCTTTCACATTTCCACTTCACTATCACATCGGAAACAATGGACGTAGGGATGTTTAGCGGTGTGGAAATCTCGCGTACAGACGTATAACGCAAGTGACACCTTGGGTGTTCGAAGTCCGTGAGTTCCACGGAGCGCCCCATTCTGCCCTCTCACGATGTCTAATGACTACAGAGATCGCTGATATGGAGTACCTGGCAGTAGGTGGCAGCACAATGCACCTGATATGAAAAACGTATGTTTTCGGGGTGTCCGGATACTTCTGATCACATAGTGTAGATTTACATTTTCTGTACCTTGCCTAATTCGCTCTAGTGAATTCTGGGATGGTTTTTCCGAAAACACCACAGCAGATTTCCGTCCCACCCTTGATTTATACGAGGATGTGCACCGTCTCTAATGACTTCATCTACAACAGGACGTCAAATTCTGTTCTTATTTCCTTTCTGTGTTCCCTATAGAATTAAATATCTTAGTTTGGAGCTCATACTGCTGAGCAACTGTCTCTGCGTGCGTGCTAATGATTCAGCTTCTGGTCACAATGTACCTCAACGGAAGTTTCTGCAGAATTATTGCAGTGTAAAGGCATTTTAGTCTGAGCTCGCTCTATTTCTTTTTCGCTGAACCCAGAGATTCGCGCAGGATGTGGCCCAGAACAATGAGCACGCTGTACCAGGTTACAGCAGCCTAATTCGTATGAAGAGACGCATCTTAAGCATTTTCCGAGAACGCTTTCGTGGCTGCTGTGTTAGAAGCGGTATACCAAGCTACTGGGAATCTGTCCAGTAAAGAAAAAAGGAAGCTTTGGTGTTCGTTGAAACTGCCCGTCAAGTCATTTTTCAGCTTTAAGATGGAAACCATGTAAGCTTAGAGATTAGAAAAGTTCGCTTTTTAGAGCACAGTCTGAGTGCTTAAAGCAACGATGTCGACAGAAAAGTTCTTTCACCAAAAATAGCATAGAACAAAGCGGAACACTGATTGAGATAACGGACTCTGGTTCGAGAAGGACGAACTTCAAATCTTCACCGAGCGAGGTGGTGCAGTGATTAGCACATTGGACTCGCTTTAGAGAGGACGACTGTTCAAACCCGCGTCCGGCCATCCTGATGTAGGTTTTCCGTGATTCCCCCTAAATCGCTCCAGGCAAATGCCGGGATGGTTCCTTTGAAAGGTCACGGCCGGCTTCCTTCCCCGTCCTTCCCTAATCCGATGAGACCAATGACCTCGCAGTTTGGTCTCTTCCCCCAAACAACCCAACCCCCCCTTAAGTTGAAATGCAGCGAGGTTTCTTTCAGCGAGACTGTGACTGAGTCCTTCTTCTGTTTTTTTTTTTAACTGCTGACCAATTATTCTGTCAAAATGGTTCAAATGGCTCTGAGCACTATGGGACTCAACATCTTAGGTCATAAGTCCCCTAGAACTTAGAACTACTTAAACCTAACTAACCTAAGGACATCACACACACCCATGCCCGAGGCAGGAGTCGAACCTGCGACAGTAGCAGTCCCGCGGTTCCGGACTGCAGCGCCAGAACCGCTAGACCACCGCGGCCGGCAGTATTCTGTCGTTGGTGTTGTTGTAGTCTTCAGTCCTGAGACTGGTTTGATGCAGTTCTCCATGCTACTCTATCCTGTGCAAGCTTCTTCATCTCCCAGTACTTACTGCAACCTAGATTCTTCTGAATCTGCTCATTGTATTCATCTCTTGGTCTCCCTCTACGATTTTTACCCTCCACGCTGCCCGCCAATACTAAATTGGTGATCCCTTGATGCCTCAGAACATGTCCTACCAACCGATCCCTTCTTCTGGTCAAGTTGTGCCACAAACTCTTCTCCCCAATTCTATTCTGTACCTCCTCATTAGTTATGTGATCTACCCATCTAATCATCAGCATTCTTCAGTAGCACCACATTTCGAAAGCTTCTATTCTCTTCTTGTCCAAACTATTTATCGTCCATGTTTCACTTCCATACATGGCTACACTCCATACAAACACTTTCAGAAACGACTTCCTGACACTTAAATCTATACTCGATGTTAACATATTTCTCTTCTTCAGAAACGCTTTCCTTGCCATTGCCAGTCTACATTTTATATCCTCTCTACTTCGACCATCATCAGTTATTTTGCTCCCCAAATAGCAAAACTCCTTTACTACTTTAAGTGCCTCATTTCCTAATCTAATTCCCTCAGCATCACCCGACTTAATTCGACTATATTCCATTATCCTTATTTTGCTTTTGTTGATGTTCATCTTATATCCTCCTTTCAAGACACTGTCCATTCCGTTCAACTGCTCTTCCAAGTCCTTTGCTGTCTCTGACAGAATTACAATGTCATCGGCGAACCTTAAAGTTTTTATTTCTTCTCCATGGATTTTAATACTTACTTTGCATTTTTCTTTTGTTTCCTTTACAGCTTGCTCAAGCTACAGATTGAATAACATTGTGTCCTTAATGACGTAAATGTCTATGGGACGTTAATTTTCTATCAGTGTTTTTCCTTCCTTCGCTCTTACGAGCCCGTTTTCTGCTTGAAACCTAACAAGCGGGGATAACACTGCAGCTTGTAGTTTATCCTCCTACCAGTTACCAGTTAACAGTTAACGTGTTATAGATAACATAAGTTTCATCATAGTTCGTTTAGGTAGAAGGACTCAAAGGGAAGTGGAATTTCTCCTCCGTAAGAGAATACAACAGCTTCTGTTTTTTCAACTTGTAACAATGTTGCCTTGACACTATCTTCTACGGGCTTAGCGTAGGCTATAAGGTGATAATGTATGAAATGATGACGTTATTATGATAACTGCCTTCTCTTTTATCCTTCCAAGAGATAAAGAGTACGCTTTCGCCTTTATCTATAACAAGGGACTACTCACCAGCCTTATTTTTCTACCGGAAAGAGTATTTTTTTTTCCGTGGGATGCTGCTCGCATAATACGTTATCATTATGTAGCTTACATGCTCGCTGAAATAAAGAAAAGGGCGTGGAGACGTTATTTCACGCAATTCAGTTTCTAAAGTTCTTTGCCTAGTGTTCTAAATTTCTAAATAGTATTATGCCTGTATGGTGTAGTACGCTGCAACTCTATTTGATACAATCTTAACAAGTCTGCTCTGTCCCCACCTGACGGATAAGGAGATGAATATTATTTTGTCAGTTCTTTCTGGTAAAACTTGCCTCACCACTTTTTCCCTTTCATTGCTATTGAGAGACTTAATAATATACAAAGACAGAATTTATTGAGCACAAAATACGCTTCTCTTCGTTAAAGGCAAGCTATTGAAGAAACCTTAGATGCCAATGTCACTTAATACAGTCTCGGCTCGGAGGAGGACGCGAATGCTGAAATGATTACTTCACGAAGGTTATAACAGATTCCCTCTGTTTCCTTGTACAGCAATTAAAGTTCTAACGTTCCTTTTACATTCTCTTTGACGACATCACTGTCAACGTAGTCGTAAGGACAACAAATCTGCTATAGGAGAAGGGTCGTGAATGAATTTATAGAGGCGCTATTTCTTGCATGGCCGTGCTCTCCGGCAACAGTTATTTAGTAGAATGCGGTAAAACAAACTATAGGTGCCGATACGGCACCATAATCCCCTTTATCCCGTTTCTTACATCTGAAGTTCATACTCGAGGTTTACCCTTATCGCTGGATAGTTCGTTCCAGCTCAAGCAGCGAAATCCTCTTTGCCGTGTCTGTAATGTAATCCAGAATCAATAATCAATAGTCCCTCCAGCTCTTTCGTCTACCGGACCTCAGTGAAATCTAATATCTCTCTCTCTCTCTCTCTCTCTCTCTCTCTCTCTCTCTCTCTCTCTCTCTCTGTCTCTCTCCCCCTCCCCGCTCTTTCAGAGCACCAACTGAGTAACGACACGTTTTGCAAAGCGCTTCGTGTTCGCCAATCAGAATATTGCAACTAATGACAAGGTCGTAGCTTGGAGGAAAGGTAAAGGCACACACACGTCTTCGCTGTTAATGTGATAGCGTAGGCAAGGCGTGCCAATATTAATGGGACAGGGGAGTTTATCGCGACCGCACTGTGTGGTGCAGCAGTATTACACTGTAAAAAATCTCGTCTATAATATCATTTATAAAAACTGCAGCGTGGTCCTAGTTCTTATAAAGGGTTGGTCAAAGGTGTTTAACACTGTGATATGTGACTTAAATATTGGACTTTTATGCAGGAGGACGGCGGCTCGAACCCTCCATAAAGATTTAGGTATTCTGTGGTTACCCTAAATTAAAGTAAATCTGGGACTGTACATTCCAAAAGAGACGGTCGACTTGGACTCCCATCCGTGTTGGTGTTGTCTTTTAATGACCTTTGTTGCCGACGGTTTTTAACCTTCCTTTTTCAGAACCGATATTAATTTGCGAAACCATTACTTTAGTGACCTCTTCTGTAGTTAGTTAGTTAGATAGGTTTGGTGAGTACTGAGAGATGTCGGGCTTAGGTTACTGGAAGTACCTTTGATAACTTCTGCATGTGGTGCGCGGCGATCTGAAGAGAACCACTACGCCACTGAAAGTGAGCCGTCCTTGTTATTCCTCCTCCTAGCCTTTTCCTGTTACTAGCAGCAGAGCTCCAAAATCGATACAAAAGAAACGTTAGGAGCATTTCTGTAAGTGGGATCGTAATCACCTTTATTAGAGAGTAAAAAAAAGTGTAGTGACAGTCACATAAGCGTGTGTACGTTTCAAAAGTGGAGAATACGATACTACTTTTCTTATTAGTTTCTTTGAATATTTCATGTGTAGCGACAGGAATATCGTTCAACCTTGAAGAACATGTACGTCGTTCTCTTCATCAAAACACGTATTGGATTAAACTATTGACATCCTCAGGTATGAGATTTCTTACAGTATCGGTGGTGATGGTTCTCTAAAATAGTTTCCTGTTCGTAGGTTCTACGAACTTGACGTGCCTCACGGATGCGTCGAATTTTCTTCGGTGTGCGTGAGTATTCCCCGCGCCACATGGATGACGTAATATTTACTCTGGATCCAGTTTCCCTTGGAAATCCTTCTTCCGATTCGAAAACTTTTTGATGGCTCGCAGGAGCTGTTCTACTACAATTTTAAATCCTTCGTTTCTTTCCAAACTGTTTCCGTCGTCCAAAGCTAAGCATTAGCTGGTCGTCATGGTATGTTCTGGTAGTATCTGCGGTAAGGAAACTGGCACCTCATGACACAATGTCGCATAGACAGGAATGTAGTGCAGCTGCTGTCTTCATTCTGTAAAGCCTTCCTACAGTGACATTCCAGTAGTACGTGATCAGGTATACCCATTCTTCAACAATCGCAGTTGGTGTGCTGCCTAATTTTAAATGTACAGGCTATACATTCTGGACAGAAACCATGCCCTGTCAAACAGAACAGTTCCAGCGGTTGGTTCTAATCATTGGTATCACTCTGACTTTCTGACACACTTCCATTACACAATTGGTGAAAAATCACTGGGAAGAGTAACTACCGTAAAATACCTAGGAGTGACCGACTGGAGCGTCCTAAAGTGGAATGACCAAATAAAACTAATTGTAGGTAAAACAGAATCCAGGCTCAGATTCATTGGGAGAATCTTAAGGAAGTGTAATTCAGCCACAAAACAGGTGGCTTCAAAAATACGCGTTCGAGCAGTTGAGTATTGCTGCTGTTCTGGGACCCTCACAAGATAGATTTAGCAGAGGAGGTAGAAGAGCGACACGTTTCGTCGCGTGTTCGTTTTTATGTGCGAGAGCGGCACTGAGATGCATACGAGACAGCAGTGTTATAGGCGTTGTGTATCACGAAGAGAATTACTTTGAAAATTTGGAGGGCGTAGGTTCCTAGGTTCCATAAATCAAGCAGCATACTGCTTCCTCCCATAAATGTATTGCGGAATGACTATGACGAGAAAATCAGAAGTTAGAGCTGAAATTTCCCGACAACAATTCTTCCCACGCACAGGTCGTGAATGGAATGGAACGGGACGGCGGGAGGGGGTGTTCAGAAAGTGTTACCACAAGTACCCTCCGCCACGCACCGTTGAGTGGCTTGTGGAGTGTAGATATAGAGAAGTAAAGCTGTTCCGCCAGTGTCATTATGTGCCAGAGCCTTCAGCGGGAAGAGTTGACTGAAGCCGAATCGGCCTCATGGTAAAGTGCGGTGGCTCGCATAGGCTGAAGAATCAGTAGCGGCACTTTCCATTCCGCGTGATCCGCCCGCCTCAGTCACAGAACTACTTTATTGTTCTCTTTTTACGACTCTGGGTTATTGCGTCGCGCGCTCTGTAAGGCTAGGGCGATCTTTCATATTTTGATTGCAAATAAAGGTGAGCCAGAACGCGTTGATATAGTTAGCCCCACAGGCAGATGACATCACAACAGCCCTGCTCTGCTCCTTACTAACGCCAGCACGCGCTGTTGTAAATGAGTGTGTTGTTCTGGTGGCGACAGTCCGTGTACCAGCCATCTTGTATATTTTGCGCATCTTCGTTTTCGCAGTGCAGTTACTGATCCATTCAATTTCCGGTGTGCAGCCACATAACTATATTTCTTCTAATATTTCTGCTGTACAGCCTTCGGCCTACTTCGCCACACACCAAAATGTAAAAAATGCGCTTACTACATTACGACACGGAAGCAGCGAAAGACAACAGCGGTCATCGTGGCGTGACAGTGAACTTCGTATGCGGGGAAAATGCTTCACTAAAATCAGCATTCTTGCTTTGCGAAGTACGAGTATTAGAGGATAATATTTTTCATTTATATTTATAGTTGGGCCTCGTAGTTAGTGGTAACGTTCATGCCTGGGAACGTTTTTGTGGCCTTGTAAAGTAATACGTTCGAGAAATCTCAATCAAAAACTAAGATTACCCTCTCGAAGCTGGGATTTACAGTAACATAATTTTTTTAGTGACGTTGTGGTCGTGTTTGAGTGTGGAATTATTTATTTTTGGAATCCCATATTGCAGTTTAGACCATGTGGAAATTATCAAGTGCAAATGATGGAGCTTTAGCACGAGTCAAGACCTAAAAGTCATATGACCACGACACGACACAGAACCTGGTTTTATTGGATTTTGTTTCTGACTACAACTTGCTGTGTGTGTTGCATTGTATGTTACTCGAGCTCAACTTGATTTTTGCTCGCATTCGTAATATTCGCTGAAGTAAATGATTCCACAATATGTATTTATGTACACTACTGGCCATTAAAATTGCTACACCAAGAAGAAATGCAGATGATAAACGGGTATCCATTGGACAAATATATTATACTAGAACTGATATGTGATTACATTTTCACGCAATTTGGGTGCGTGGATCTTGAGAAATCAGGTCCCACAACAACCACCTCTGGCCGTAATAACGGCCTTATTATGCCCGGGCATTGAGTCAAACCGAGCTTGGATGGCATTTACAGGTACAGCTGCCCATGCAGCTTCAACACGATATCACAATTCATAAAGAGTAGTGACCGGCATATTGTGACGAGCCAGTTGCTCGGCCACCATTGACCCAACGTTTTCAGTTGGTGAGAGATCTGGAGAATGTGCTGGTCAGGGCAGCAGTCGAACATTTTCTGTATCCCATACAGGACCTGCAACATGCGGTCGTGCATTATCCTGCTGAAATGTAGGGTTTCGCAGGGATCGCATGAAGGTTAGAGCCACGGGTCGTAACACATCTGAAATGTAACGTCCACTGTTCAAAGTGCCGTCAAATCGAACAAGAGGTGACCGAAACGTGTAACCAATGGCACCCCATACCATCACGCTGGGTGATACGCCAGTATGGCGATGACGAATACACGCTTCCAATGAGCGTTCACCGCGATGACGCCAAACACGGATGCGACCATCATGACGTAAACGGAACCTGGATTCACCAGAAAAAATGACGTTTTGCCATTCGTGCACCCAGGTTCGTCGTTGGGTACACCATCGCAGGGGCTCCTATCTGTGATGCAGCGTCAAGGGTAACAGCAGCCGTGGTCTCCGAGCTGATAGTCCATGCTGCTGCAAAAGTCGTCGAACTGTTCGTGCAGATGGTTGTTGTCTTGCAAACGTCCCCATCTGTTGACTCAGGGATCGAGACGTGGCTGCACGATCCGTTACAGCCATGCGGATAAGATGCCTGTCGCCTCGAGTGCTAGTGATACGAGGCCGTTGGGATCCAGCACGGTGTTGCGTATTACCCTCCTGAACCCACCGATTCCATATTCTGCTAACAATCATTGGATCTCGACCAACGCGAGCAGCAATGTCGCGATACGATAAACCGCAATCGCGATAGGCTACAATCCGACCTTTGTCAAAGTCGGAAACGTGATGGTACGCATTTCTCCTCCTTACACGAGGCATCACAACAACGTTCCACGAGGCAACGCCGATCAACTGCTGTTTGTGTATGAGAAATCGGTTGGAAACTTCCCTGATGTCAGGGCGTTGTAGGTGTCGCCACCGGCGCCAACCTTGTGTGTGTGTGTGTGTGTGTGTGTGTGTGTGTGTGTGTGTGTGTGTGTGTGAATGCTCTGAAAAGCTAATCATTTGCATATCACAGCACCTTCTTCCTGTCGGTTAAATTTCGCGTCTGTAGCACGTCATCTTCGTGGTGTAGCAATTTTAATGGCCAGTAGTGTGTTAAGTTACACTTATACGCTACAATTCGGAGCCCTCTAGCGGCAGAGGGTTGCAACTTGCGTCAGCGGAGCGGGGAAAGGAAACAGTAATATGCGTGACATGTAATACCTCAACCGACATTAGAAGAAAGAAGATAATTCGGAGGCTTTACTTTTTAATACGCCATCGCATATCATTTTCATAAAGCTGGTATTGGAATCGAGGTGCTGTGAAATGCTGACAGCGAGAGAAAGAACAAAATAGCGCAGGTGTGAGAGAGTACCGCTTACTGCTGGCAGCGTGCGGGCTGACAATGGAGTGGGAGAGTATGTAGGGCGGCGCTTGGTGTGGCGGAAGCAGCGCGCCAAAGCAAACAGTCTGCAGCCAACTAGTGACGCGCCGCGCCGCCCGACTACAGCCCTAAATGTCTCCTGCACGTTCTGCCCGGCTTCTATCCCAGCGAACCAGCCGCCTGCGTATCCCACTTGCCTGCTTAGTGTGTCTTGTCTCACTAGATGCTCAGTTTTCGGTCGAGTGTATGCAACATTGTTTTAGATAAACTCACCACAAAAGAAACTTTAGTCACCTCTATAAGAGCACTTTCGTCGCTTTGGAGCTTTGTGGGTGGTGTAAAACTGGTACCAGGCGGCCATGTGACCCTAGACCGTTGATGTAAGACTTGGCAGTGAAGTGATGTTCGTGCCAGTCGCTTGTATGGAATCAGCGCAGTAAGATGGGCTGTGGGAGGAAACAGTTAGACACCGCCGGCCGGGGTGGCCGAGCGGTTCTAGGCGCTACAGTCTGGAACCGCGCACCGCTACGGTCGCAGGTTCGAATCCTGCCTCGGGCGTGGATGTGTGTGATGTCCTTAGGTTAGTTAGGTTTAAGTAGTTCTAAGTTCTAGGGACTGGTGACCTCAGCAGTTAAGTCCCATAGTGCTCAGAGCCATTTGAGCCATTTTTGAGTTCGACACCGTACGGAGGATATCGTTTGGTTCACCGATGGGTCGAAAACAGACCAAGGCGTTGGGGTAGGGTTGTACGGGTTTCAGCCAAGACTAGAGAGCATCATATTTCTAGGGAAACTGGCCTCTGTATTCCAAGCCGAAATTATTGCAATAAGGGCATGCTTGGAGGAGAATATGCGTAGGTGCTACAATGACCGTAGGATCTACATCTATTCAGACAGCCAGGCAGCCCTGAAATCATTGGCAGCTCCTGCAACAAGATCTAAGATTGTTGCAGATTGCTCTGGTGGAGCTAAGAGGAAGCAATAGCGTGTACCTAGTGTGGGTCCCTGGCCACTCAGGGATCTGTGGCAATGAACAAGCCGATGATTGGCTAGGATGGGGGCAACAACTCCATTTATTGGGCCGGAACCTGTCTTGACAATCACCAAGGCTATCATCAAATTAGAACTACGGAACTGGCTTAGGAAACAGCACGTAGGATATTGGACCAAGGTCCATGAACAAAAACATGGTAAGGTAATGATGCCCAAGCCATGTTTTAAAAGAAGCTCTGTAATCCTGGGATTGAACAGGAAAGAGATCAAACTCATGACTGGACTGATGACCGGCCATGGAAACTTCAAAAAACACCTACACACAATGGGTATAACGGAAGAGGACCCTAAATGTAGGTAGGAGCTGTGATGAGGGTGAAGAAACTGCATCACACCTGATCTTCGAATGCATGGCATTCGAGAGTAAAAGACACAGAATCTTCGGGACAACTAGAAAATTGAAGAAATTTTGTCTAACAAAAAACTGGTAGAGGGACTCCTTGCACTATTTAAGGGCACTGGTTGGCTTTACTAGACACACATGGAGCGATACCGCACAATAAACCTAGTTTCGGTGCGGGCAGTGGCGGGTCAGACCTAAGCCGTTTCAGCTCTCCTGTTAAAATCAATCAATCAATCAATCAAGATGGGCTGACGTGAACATCCACGGTGCAGTCACATCCATGTCATCACTGCATATGTTCGGCGTCAACGTGCCATAACCCACTCACAGACATCAGACGTCGGATGCCAGCATTGGCAGTGGACGGTATATAAAGCATGTGGGGGGGGCGGCAGGGGAAGCAGTGCAGTCGTTGCGGTAATGCGGAAACAGAGCGATTTATGTGACGTCCGAAAAGGCATGATCATTGGATTTCGGCCCAAGGGTGGAAGCATTTACGAAACGTTTTTTAACTGTTCACATACCGCCCTGGTTAAAGTACACCGTGCATGGTTGGTTGGTTGGTTTAAAAGGGGAGGAAAGGAACCAAACTGCTTGGTCATCGGTCCGCTGAGCATGATAAAATGGCGCTATCCAAACGGGCGCAGAGGAAACTGCGGTGCACCACGGGCCGTAGATGAGAGGGGTGAACGACGTCTCTGGAGATGTTTACAGGCGGATAGACGTGGACCTGTTGAGTAACTGATCGCCCAGATGAATCGAGGGGCTACAGTGTCTCCTCGACGATAATTCATCTCACGTTGCTGTGTATGGGGTTCGACAGCAGGCGGCCGGTTCAGGCACCCATTCTGAGAGGCGGCAGGTCGCTTTTTGAGATGAATAGTGTTTTATGCCCCCTCGGACGGGTAGCCGTTGACGTGCGCGACGTGAAACCTCTGAAAACAAACCTCCTGCAACAACCGTCGGAAGAATCCAGGTCGAAGGGCATTCCTTGGGTGATCTCGTCATTCTGGAAGGCACAGTGGATCAACGCAAGTATGTGTCTGTCCTTGGAGACCATGTGCATCCCTACGTGCAGTATGCTTTCCCTTGGCACAATTGCATCTACCAGCAGAACAATGCAACGTGGCACAGCTCGAAGCATACATGTGTCCTTCGAACAGCACTAGCATGAGCTTACCGTACTCCGCTGGCCACCAGACTCCCCCAATTGAAACCCAATCGAGAATCTGTAGGATCACTGCGATTGGGCTGTCCGCGCCGTGGATCTTCTACTGAGAAACCTAGCGCATCTGGCCACGGCATTGGAGTCGTCATGGCTCTACATTCTTGTCGGTACCTTCCAGAACATCGGCAACGGCCTTGCCGCAGTGGTTACACCGGTTCCCGTGAGATCACCGAAGTTAAGCGCTTTCGGGCGTGGTCGGCACTTGGATGGGTGACCATCCAGGCCGCCATGCTCTGTTGCCACTTTTCGGGGTGCACTCAGTCTCGTGATGCCAATTGATGGGGCTACTCGACCGAATAGTAGCGGCTTCGGTCAAGAATACCATCATAACGACAGGGAGAGCAGTGTGCTGACCCCACGCCCCTCCTATCCACATCCTCCCCTGAGGATGACACGGCGGTCGGATCGTCCCGGTAGGCCACTCGTAGGCTGAAGGAGGAGTGCTTACCTTCCAGAACCTCACTGACACTGTTCTTGCGTGTCTCGCAGTGGTCCACGCTACAAAAGGTGGTTATTCAGGCTTTTGACAGGTAATCACATTGTCACTGGACAGCGTATGACGTGAATAACAGAAAGGAGCTATCTTGTTTGGAAGTATACATTACTACACCGTGAATGATGTCCGATTTGTTGTTTTATCAACGCGACTGCCCAAGGTCTCAAGGCATGGGGTCGTACTAGCACCCATGCAACGCGGCGTAAGAATAACGATGATAAAAGAAATTGCAACCGAGAAGGACTGGCGACAAGTGACACCCTTTGTCAATGACGGTGAACTACCGCTGACAGTGAATGCAGTTCCATACCTGCCAGGGTAGCCGAGAGCGCTAACGCGCTGTTTCCTGGACTCGGGTAGGCGCGCCGGCCCCAGATCGAATCCGCCTGGCGGACTAACGACGAGGTGTGCCGGCCAGCCTGGATGTGGTTTTTAGGCGGTTTTCCACATCCCGCTAGGTGAATACCAGTCCTGTCCCCACGTTCTGTCTGTTTCACGTCTCGTAGACATCTGAACACGTTAGCACTCTTCTATGGCTTACACTAGACGAAGACAGCTGGGGTACACTTATTCCGTTCCGGGGGGGGGGGGGTACAGGGTGGCGGTAGGAAGGGCATCTGTCACCCCCTTAAAATTAACATGCCTCGTCAGTTTAACCATAAAAACTGACCCCACACTGTCGGGATTAATGCTTAGAAAGAGAGAGTGACCGAGCGAGGTGACGCAGTTGTTAGCACACTGGCCTCGTATTCGGGAGGACGACGGTTCAGTTCCGCGTCCGGCCAACCTGATTTAGGTTTTCCGTGATTTCCCTAAATCGCTCCAGGCAAATGCTAGGATGGTTCCTTTGAAAGGGCACTGCCGACTTCCTTACCCGTCCTTCCTTAATCCCATGAGACCGATGACCTCGCTGTTTGGTCTCTTCCCCCAAACAACCCAACCAACCCAAATAGAGAGTGAATGCAGATCCATCTGAAGCAGTTCCGGAGTGAACATAGCGAAGAGAACCTGTTGCAGTGGACATTTGGATTCTATTACCTCGCAAAAGGCCATTGCTCACCGCGGCACATAAGGCTGCATGCGTTTAAAGTGCCGAGCAACACACAAACTGGCCAGAAGTCAACTGGAGCTATGTAGTGTCCTTCCACGAGTCGTTATTTTTGCCTCTTCCTAAATGATGAAAGGCGTCGAGTGCAGGCACTGCACAACGAGGCTTTTGACCTCCACTGTGCGCAGGGTGGCAGTGACTTTTTTATTTTTTTTTTTTTTTAAGGACTGTGACTTGGGTCCAGTCTTCGTGTTACCGTGACCACGAACCAGGAAATTTATTTCAACATTCACGGTGTCCAAATGCTGTCTTCACCTCTACGTAGTTATGATTAGTATGCTGTTGAGTTCCTGTCTTCAAATGTAGCGACTGTATTAAAAGGGCTGCAGGCACACGTTCCTGGTTCGACAAACATTCGGACGTCATATCGCATCTTGACTGGCTCGCTTAACGATCACAAGATCTTTATCTCAAAGAAAATTTGTGGGATTATTTGGAATAGCGAGTGGAACGTAGTAATTTGGTGGCTCTGCAGGATCCAATCATCAATGATTGCAGTCGTTAAAACTGAATTCTCGTAATTTTGGGGACCAGTTAATACGCCGTGAGAACATGAAGATACATCATGAATGAATGGCTTCAGCTGGGCATATCTGATGAAACTTCTGGAAGTTTTTTCCCCGTTATCAAGGCTAGAGGCGGTATTAGCGTGATATCTCCTGGTGTTGAAGAATCTTATGTTCGGTGTGCTTATTTGTCTACAATCTTCCAGTCACTTCCGAAATGAATCGCGATGTAACGCTTTACTGGGAAATTGAAGACGCATATACCATAAATGACATAATCGTCACAACAGCGACACAGTCCAAGCAACTGGAAAAACTCCACGACAATCCCGTTTTGAGATGTACATAATTATAGTCTTGTATCGCTGATGTAAGCCTTTCTAGAATTTTGGGAAGCGTTTCATTTTCGGATTGCGAGAAATGCGTGCTTGAATATAAATGCAGATGCTAGCCAAGCCTGCAGGTTGCCCTGTTGTATTTGACCTCAAACAGCACATGTGCAATGCACTCAATACGTTGAATCTCCATCGTGGTCATAACAGTGAGTGCATTACGTCGGAGCTTAGTGAATTCGAATGTGGGTAAATTGTTGATGCTCGTACGGTGGGTGCTAAAGTAATCAGCAAACACTGTATCTAATATTTATACCGCATATAGGGAAAGCGGAAAAACATAATCAGCTACGTCGCAATGCGGGCCGAAAGTGTATAGAATGATCATGAAAGATGGTCACTGAAGAGGATTTTGACGAAATATAAGAAAACGACAGCTACAAAAATCATTGTAGAACGGAATGTAGCACTCGCGGACAGTGTCGGCACCAAAACCACGTGAAGGGATCTGTTTAAGCAGGGAACTGCAGGGAGAGCTGGACTTCAAAAACAGTGATGCAAATACTCGTAACAGGAAAACATCTACATACATACTCCGCAATCCACCATACGGTGCGTGGCGGAGGGTACTTCGTACCACAACTAGCATCTTCTCTCCCTGTTCCACTCCCAAACAGAACGAGGGAAAAATGACTGCCTATATGCCTTTGTACGAGACCTAATCTCTCTGACCTTATCTTTGTGGTCTTTCCGCGAAATGTAAGTTGGCGGCAGTAAAATTGTACTGCAGTCAGCCTCAAATGCTGGTTCTCTAAATTTCCTCAGTAGCGATTCACGAAAAGAACGCCTCCTTTGCTCTAGAGACTCCCACCCGAGTTCCTGAAGCATTTCGTAACACTCGCGTGATGATCGAACCTACCAGTAACAAATCTAGCAGCCCGCCTCTGAATTGCTTCTATGTCCTCCATCAAGCCGAACTGATACGGATCCCAAACGCTCGAGCAGTACTCAGGAATATGTCGTATTAGTGTTTTATAAGCGGTCTCCTTTACAGATGAACCACATCTTCCCAAAATTCTACCAATGAACCGAAGACGACTATCCGCCTTTTCCACAACTGCCATTACATGCTTGTCCCACTTCATATCGCTCTGCAGTGTTACGTCCAAATATTTAATCGACGTGACTGTGTCAAGCGCTACACTATTGATGGAGTATTCAAACATTACGGGATTCTTTTTCCTATTCATCTGAATTAATTTACATTTATCTATATTTAGAGTTAGCTGCCATTCTTTACACCAATCACAAATTCTGTCCAAGTCATCTTGTATCCTCCTACAGTCACTCAACGACGACACCTTCCCGTACACCATAGCATCACCAGCAAACATCCGCACATTGCTATCCACTCTATCCAAAAGATCATTTATGTAGATAGAAAACAACAGCGGACCTACCACACTTCCCTGGGTCACTCCAGATGATACCCTCACCTCGGATGAACACTTACCATCGAGGACAATGTAATGGGTTCTATTACTTAAGAAGTCTTCGAGCCACTCACATATTTGGGAACCAATCCCATATGCTCGTACCTTAGTTAGGAGTCTGCAGTGGGGCACCGAGTCACCGCTTTCCGGAAGTCAAGGAAAATGGCAGCCGTCTGATACCCTTCATCCATGGTTCGCAGGATATCACGTGAAAAAAGGGTAAGTTGCGTTTCGCAGGAGCGATTCTTTCTAAAGCCGTGCTGATGCATGGACAGCAACTTCTCTGTCTCAAGGAATTTCATTATATTCGAACTGAGAATATGTTCGAGAATCCTGCAACAAACCGATGTTAAGGATATTGGTCTGTAATTTTGAGGATCTGTCCTTCTACCCTTCTTATATACATGGTCCTGAAACTATTAAATGTGGACTGTGGAACAAGGAAGAATATCATTTGGTCGGATGAGTCTTGTTTCACACTGATTCAAGCTTCTGGCAGAGTTTACGTCCCAAGAGTGAAACACTGTGGGGGTTCGGTGAGGATTTGGGCAGCCATTTTGTGGTATCCCACGGTCACTTTGCAAGTTCGCATTACTGCCAGGGATTAGTTTATTATTTTGGCTGATCAGGTCCATCCCGTGGAATGTTTGTTCCCAACTGGTGATCCTGTGTTCCAAGACGACTGGGCCTCTGTTCACTCAGTCTCGTGTCCGGAATTGGTTTTGTGAGCACGAGGATGAATTTCGCATCTCCCTGGCCACCACAGTTAACAGATGTGAATATTATTGAGTCATCGTGGTCTACTTGGGAGGGAAGGTCGCTTGCAATATTTTGCACAGTATGGAACAACTGTTCCCTTGAAGATCTACAGGACCTGTATTTATCCATTCCGATATGACTGGAAGCTGTTTTGAATCCTTCCTTTGCTACTGCCTTTATCCCGCATTGTGTGCAGGGTCGGCAGGGTTAAGTACGGATTTGACATGGTTAATTTTAAGGGGTGGCCGGATGCCCTTCCTGCCGCCACCCCATACCCCCCTGGACGGAATTAGTGTACCCCAGCTGTCTGCGTCTAGTGGAAATCGTGAAATAGTGTGAATGTGTTTCAAATGTCTGCGAGTCGTGTAACTGAGGTGGGACGTGGGGACCAGCCCGGTATTCACCTAGTAGAATGTGGAAAACCGCCTAAAAACCACATCCAGGCTGGCCGGCAAACCGGCCGTCGTCGTTAATCCGACGGGCGGATTAGATCCGGGGCCGGCGCGCCTACCCGAGTCCAGGAAGCAGCGCGTTAGCGCTCTCGGCTATCCTGGCGGGTTGGAAGCTGTTTTGAATATCAACGATATTTCAAAATGATGGAGCACAGCAATCAGTCGTCCTTTTCTTTCAAGTTTTATTAAAGCAAATTTAGATTTCGGCTAGTGCCTAGCCATTATCAATGCACTATTTCATAGTTCTCCGCAAAGTCTACCTTCATTATACAGTAGTCTTGAAACAACTGTGACAGAAGCATGATTAACAGGGGACTCGTGTACTAGGACAAATATTGAAACTATGAAATAGTGCATTGAAAATGCCTAGGCAGTAGCCGAAATCTAGATTTGCTTTAATAAAACCTGAAAGAAAAGGACGGCTGATTGCTGTTCTCCATCATTTTGAAAGTCATATCTCAGTCACTGGGCGCATCCACATCGCTAATGGAAGGTAACTGGATAGACGGTTCTCCTACACCGTATTAGGCGTGTCTGTGATGTTTCCGTATTTATACTATCTGTAGATGCAAAGCGGTTGTTCATTTCTTAGCATTTGTATTTTGAACTTTT
This sequence comes from Schistocerca serialis cubense, assembly GCF_023864345.2. Classification (NCBI taxonomy): domain Eukaryota; kingdom Metazoa; phylum Arthropoda; class Insecta; order Orthoptera; family Acrididae; genus Schistocerca; species Schistocerca serialis. The sequence goes on along the minus strand of NC_064640.1, from coordinate 882,927,134 downwards.
AATTTCATAGGTTTTCGGTTATCTTCTTCTTATACGTACAAATACCTTTACACTGCTGAACTGTAGGTGAATACGGTGAAGCCACAGCAAGGTAACGCGGAAGTTCGCTGAGCCCCCATCTTACTCTGTTACTCGCTCCTGTGAACGGAAACGCGTTATGCAGATCTTGGTGCCTCTCGCGACCATCTAGAAAAATAACCTGAAGATGCCTAAATAAGGCGAAACGCGTCGTTGAAAAATAAAAAAACTGAAATTGCAACCGAGACTGTATTTAACCAATTTCAGGACTTTAATGCTGTATGGGCACCTTCATTATCCACTAAGTGTTCCCAATAACGCATACTTGTGATCGTTTCATAAGCTTTGGTTACTGATAGCTTGACACCAGTGCCTATGAGTTTAATTTGTACTCCACAGCACTGAAGATGATCACTCTGTGATTGAAAATCGATTTTTCTGTCAATAAACCATCAATATTACGGCCAACGCTGACCTCTCTAATTTCACGTATATGGTCGTTGTGCACACAGCACTCTATGCAGTCGCCAGTCAATACTCCATATAGGTTATAATGGAATATAGTGTAACTGGCGAGAACTGTGTACACAATTTTGAATCACTGAATCAAATTAATTTAATTGGAGCATTCTCGCAGTCGAAGTTACGGCTTGTGCCGGAGCTCATTCCAGTTGACTCGGCGAAGTAGGTCAAAGGTTAGTCACTTTTGCATTCGAGAGGACCGAACTTCCAGTTTCTGACAGGTCATGCCTAATTAGGTTTACTGTGGATCCTAGAAATTTTGGGCGCATAACAGGATGGGTCCTTAATAGAGATCGCGGCCAAATTTCTATACCGTCTTGTCCGACAGATAGTGTCCGGTGTTTGACATCGACAAGAGGTTTAAGTCCACCCTTTTTTTTCTTTCGTTATAACCCCCCAGGCTCCTCAGAGAATTAACCTCGTTCCTCAGCTTTCGCAGACCCTTCTCAAATGTGACCTGTTTCGCTGAGTAAACACGAAAAGAAAAACTTGCACTTGTAGGGGAATGTGCTGGAAACGCAACTAGAAGCGACAGCGGAACGGAGCAAGCAGTTTCGCAAGAGAGGGAGGAAGACGTGGTCCGCATCCTGTTGCCAGACACGCCGCAAGCTATTGCAACGGCGCCTCGTTCCGATAAACGCTCCATCAATGGTTACACATTGAGTGCCCCCCCCCCCCCCCGCCCATCACTCTCTCTCTCTCTCTCTCTCTCTCTCTCTCTCTCTCTCTCTCTCTCTCTTTCGCTCGCTCGCTCGCTCGCTCGCTCTGTCTCTCCCTCTGCAATTTCCATAGCGGAGATTGGTGCTTTCGGCGTCGGTTTTCTTCCCACTAAAAATGAAGAACACAGAACGGCCGCATCCTGACACGCGTTTGTTAGCGTTGGGAACATATTAAGATTATACTTTTTACGAAGAATTAAGTTATTAAAAAAATAAATGCGAACATTTCTGACAAAATAAAGCTGATCCCGGCTAATATCTGCGTATACTACACACACCACTCTAAAGCATATGGCGGAGATTCGTTGCCCTGTTAAATTATCTCAATGAGCGCGGGGAAAATTACTGTCTAAACGCCTTTGTTCGAGTCGTAGTGTGTCTCATCTTTTTTAATGACTTCTGCGCGAGATATACGATGGTGGCCACAAAATTGTCATACCGGCTTTCTAAACTTAATCAGCAGGGTTTCGCGAGAACAACTTCGCTCCCCTGTCAAAGTTTTCCATAAAAATTTCCAGGGTATTTCTGTTACACTATAATGTAGACTATGCTGAGCCATTATGATACTGGAAGCACGTCTCTGAATTCGTTAGAGGTCTGCTGTCTTGAATACTGGATATCGATTTAAAATACCGGAACACCGGAACAGCATTGTCTAATCGGTCGCCCTAGCGTCTTGTACGCTATTTAAAAAAAAAAAAAAAAAAAAAGTTCAAATGGCCAAGCGGTTCTAGGCGCTTCAGTTTGGAACCGCGCGACCGCTACGGTCGCAGGTTCGAATCCTGCCTCGGACATGGATGTGTGTGATGTCCTTAGGTTAGTTAGGTTTAAGTAGTTATAAGTTCTAGGGGACTGATGACCTCAGAACTTAAGTCCCATAGTGTTCAGAGCCATTTAAAACTCATCTGGCGTCGCAGCAAAGCGTATTTTCCAGTCACACGATATCGATAACCCAACGAGGGATCTTAGTATTTAGCTACTTGTGGTACTTCCAGTTTTCAGTTTAACTAACATTCGTTCTTTCATTTCATTCATTCATTTCTGAATATTACGAGTATTAGCCTCAGGTATACTTATAGCTTTCTCATTTTTCTGTTGGCTCAATAAAAATATAGAAACGCGTTTGGATGGTTATGGTTATGTTTGCAGCATCTGTTAGACAGTCCCCATTACATTGGTCGGTTGGTGCTGGGCGTCGCGCGCTGTTTGTGGTTATCTGCACGCAGCGAAAGCGAATGTTTGCCGTTGCACTGCACCGGAATTTGATAAGATGCCGTGCGTCCGGCTCCACTGACACACTCCCTAGAAAATTCTGTTACCATATACCTAGTTTCACATACAGCTCACAGCACAGAAAACGATCGTTTAAACTGACAGTACAGCCATAGCTTTCGCCACAGCAACGGCCAGTGCGTTTATGATATGCTTTTGCGCCCGTCTTGGACACTACTACTTAAATGCACTATGCAAACGATTCATTAGTCACTCATAAATATAACCTATAATTACTGTAAAATAGTGGCAGCCCTTTTTCAGATAAAGCTGTTTTCTGATTCTCAAGCCTACAGTTTTGTTTCCAGGATGTAATGGTGGAGGACCGTCGTCTATGCTGGCAGTTTACCCTGAACGTAAACAAATACAAACGGCAATCAAAAAGTTTCGTTTGAGGGCGCTGCTGCAGCGTACAGGGTGTTTCCATATGGGCAAAACCTTAACAGGACATAGAGGATGCTCCATTGAACAATTTGAGACAATGAACCCGGGGTCGGAGAAGCCAGCTTAAGGAGATAATAGGAATAAAATCAGTTACTGTGCACTTTATTTACGTTAGTTACAGTTAACTGCAAATACCATCATTGACACAATAGTTCAAATGGCTCTGAGCAATATGCGACTTAACTTCTGAGGTCATCAGTCCCCTAGAACTTAGAACTACTTAAACCTAACTAATCTAAGGACATCACACCCATCAATGCCCGAGGCAGGATTCGAACCTGCGACCGTGGCAGTGGCGCAGGAATCACCTCACAGGCAGCTACAATTCTGGTATTCATCGATCGAGAGAACTAAACATCCGTCGTGACGGATGATGCCTGCTGGGAAATCTTTCCCTGTGCAGCCTTTCAACAGAGAACATTTCAACGTACACAAGGTGAATGTCAGTGAGTACTGCGAAACTGTACCAATACTGCTCCATCGTATTGTACTGTACGTCTCTGAATAGCACTGCATAATGAAGGGTCTGTCGCTGATCCTTTTCACGTTCTGTCATGGGACAATATAAACAAGATAAAACAGAACCACCTTATGAACAAGTGAAGTATACAAAAAAGCATCGTGACGTCCCAGTAATCAGGCTCGTCCTTCTTGTTTCCTTGCAGGAAATAATGTACATATAAATAAACAGCACAGTACGTGTAAACTTGTACTCATGTTACTTGTAAATAAGCTGGAAAACAGTAATGCGAGACAAAGCTGTAGACGAGTTTACTTCCATATCTCCTTAAGCTGGCTTCTCTGACCCCTGGCTCCATGCCTCAAATTGTTCACTGGAGCATAATCACGTCCTGTTAAGTTCTTGCACGCTCTTGCGGAAAAACCCGTAGCGCGATTCCGGTGCGGGTATATAAGCACCGGCTTGTAAACAAGGGATTAGTGTGGCATTCGTGTCTTTCCGACGCGCGTACTGTAAATGCGGCAGTCTGAACTATGACGACGTTATTACTAAATGCGTCCAAACAGGACCAATGTGCTGTTATTCTTTTCTTCGCTGCCGAATCTTTCTTTCCCTGAACAATAAGAGACTTGAATAAAAGGGAGAACCGATAGAGGTACTCAAGGTACCCTCCGCTACACACCGTCAGGTGCCTTGTGGAGTATGGATGTAGATGTAGAACTCGTCCCACACCCGTGCACTCCATCGGCTGAGGAGGCGATTATATACTGGCGTTATAGAGAACACCATTTACATTTACAGAAATCTGAAGGACTTCAACCGTCTTGCTTCTCGTGACGTCCTAGTCGCACCAAGGAGTATTCGCACAGTTAAATTTTAGTGGTTGTAGGTTAAACGAAACATACATTTCAGAATAGAATCAAGATACGTGCCGCCTTACATTACATAGGTTACAAATATGTCCAAATCACCTATCCGTAAAGTAACATACAGTGTTAAGAAAATAAACATCGCTCTTCTGCATCCAAAAAAGTATTGGCACACGCGTATGACTCGGACAGTGTGTTCGTTTTCTGCATTGATGTTCACCTTCTAATACACTCCTGGAAATTGAAATAAGAACACCGTGAATTCATTGTCCCAGGAAGGGGAAACTTTATTGACACATTCCTGGGGTCAGATACATCACATGATCACACTGACAGAACCACAGGCACATAGACACAGGCAACAGAGCATGCACAATGTCGGCACTAGTACAGTGTATATCCACCTTTCGCAGCAATGCAGGCTGCTAGTCTCCCATGGAGACGATCGTAGAGATGCTGGATGTAGTCCTGTGGAACGGCTTGCCATGCCATTTCCACCTGGCGCCTCAGTTGGACCAGCGTTCGTGCTGGACCTGCAGACCGCGTGAGACGACGCTTCATCCAGTCCCAAACATGCTCAATGGGGGACAGATCCGGGGATCTTGCTGGCCAGGGTAGTTGACTTACACCTTCTAGAGCACGTTGGGTGGCACGGGATACATGCGGACGTGCATTGTCCTGTTGGAACAGCAAGTTCCCTTGCCGGTCTAGGAATGGTAGAACGATGGGTTCGATGACGGTTTGGATGTACCGTGCACTATTCAGTGTCCCCTCGACGATCACCAGTGGTGTACGGCCAGTGTAGGAGATCGCTCCCCACACCATGATGCCGGGTGTTGGCCCTGTGTGCCTCGGTCGTATGCAGTCCTGATTGTGGCGCTCACCTGCACGGCGCCAAACACGCATACGACCATCATTGGCACCAAGGCAGAAGCGACTCTCATAGCTGAAGACGACACGTCTCCATTCGTCCCTCCATTCACGCCTGTCGCGACACCACTGGAGGCGGGCTGCACGATGTTGGGGCGTGAGCGGAAGACGGCCTAACGGTGTGCGGGACCGTAGCCCAGCTTCATGGAGACGGTTGCGAATGGTCCTCGCCGATACCCCAGGAGCAACAGTGTCCCTAATTTGCTGGGAAGTGGCGGTGCGGTCCCCTACGGCACTGCGTAGGATCCTACGGTCTTGGCGTGCATCCGTGCGTCGCTGCGGTCCGGTCCCAGGTCGACGGGCACGTGCACCTTCCGCCGACCACTGGCGACAACATCGATGTACTGTGGAGACCTCACGCCCCACGTGTTGAGCAATTCGGCGGTACGTCCACCCGGCCTCCCGCATGCCCACTATACGCCCTCGCTCAAAGTCCGTCAACTGCACATACGGTTCACGTCCACGCTGTCGCGGCATGCTACCAGTGTTAAAGACTGCGATGGAGCTCCGTATGCCACGGCAAACTGGCTGACACTGACGGCGGCGGTGCACAAATGCTGCGCAGCTAGCGCCATTCGACGGCCAACACCGCGGTTCCTGGTGTGTCCGCTGTGCCGTGCGTGTGATCATTGCTTGTACAGCCCTCTCGCAGTGTCCGGAGCAAGTATGGTGGGTCTGACACACCGGTGTCAATGTGTTCTTTTTTCCATTTCCAGGAGTGTAGATAGTGTGCATCCCCGTAGCATCTATAACAGCACGTAAACGCCTAGGAATGCTTTGTGTTAAATTCCGGGTGATATCAGGGGTAATTTTCGACCATTCCTCCAGGAGCACTTTCTCCAGGTCGTTTTTACCGGACGGACGCCTTTTTCTGACTTGTGTGTCAAGATGAGCCCACAGGTTCTCAATAGGGTTCAAATCAGGGCTCTGATGTGGTGTTAGAACCATTCTGGGGGCATTGTACAGTAACTACTCCCGGGTTTTCATGGCGGTATGTTTTGGGTCGTTGGCTTGCTGGAAATGGAAACGCCCCAGTAAGGCCCATTGTCTGTGCACTAGCGTGTAAATTACCTCGCAACACGTCGATGTATCTCATATGAGCCATTGTACCGTGGATTACAGCTAAATTTCCAACGCCGGACGTCGACATACAGCCCCAGACCATGATATCGCCCCCACCGTGTTTGACTGTGCGATGCATGTATTTGATAAGGAGGTGCGTATTCGGCTTGCGCCAAACTTTTTCTTGCATCAAATCCTAATACACTGAACTTCGATTCGTAGCTAAATATCACAGTATTCCGAAACTCCATCGGCTTGCTGATGTAGTCCTTGGCAAACTGCAGGCGTTTCTGCCGGTTAATTTCCGATATGTATGGCTTTTCCTGGGAGAACGTCCATGCATGTCAGCCTCATTCGACACATTTCGTATAGTTTGAGCATTAAACGTTTTGTCGGACGTTGTCTGAACAACCTCAGCAATAGTTGCTGCACTCGCAGCACGTTCCTTCCGAGCAAGTGCGATGATACGGCGACGCTCTCGTGTTGTAAGCACTTTTGGACGTCCAGGACGACATTTATTCACTGTTGTTCCAGTCTCTTTATATTTATGAATGATGGCTCATACCGTGGTGTCGCTAACAGACACCTCTGCTCCGACTTGTCGATAGCTTCTCCCTTGTGAATGGAGCAATACCACTCTCTCACGCAATGCCACTGAATGTTCCTTCTTCTTCGGCCCCATGCTGTCCGTCTATTGCGTCAGCAGATGGCGTTCCAATACCTGAAAACCCAGCAATATACCGAGAAGGCACGCTCCGTGCCAATACTTTTTCTGTGCAGAGGAGATACATGTTTCCCCTTAACACTGCATTTCTTTGTTAATGGTAGGCACTGTGGGCAGAATTGTAATGTCTGTTATGTGAGATAGCACGTACATGTGCTGTGTACCGGAAGGTGCGGCGTTTGTAAACAGCAACGATAAATACGCACGTGTGGCAATACTTTTCGGTGCGATTGTACATCTGAGAATGAAGAGTGCGTATGGGGCAGCATATTCGCCGAGAACCACCGTCGTGGAATGGTGTGCCAAGAAGTGCTACTGCTTGATCATAACGCACATCTCCATATTGTAAATGTCGTAATGCAGACGCCAAGTTAACTGGCACACTCGAGCACCTGCCCTATAGTCCTTGCCGGCCGCGGTGGTCTAGCGGTTCTAGGCGCGCAGTCCGAAACCGCGCGACTGCTACGGTCGCAGGTTCGAATCCTGCCTCGGGCATGGATGTGTGTGATGTCCTTAGGTTAGTTAGGTTTAAGTAGTTCTAAGTTCTAGGGGACTGATGACCACAGTAGTTAAGTCCCATAGTGCTCAGAGCCGTTTGAACCTATAGTCCTTATCTCTCGCCATTCGATTATGACACCTTCTGTTCCTTAAAGGCATTGAAGGGTCGGCGATTCCTGTCAGACGGGGACGTGCAGGAGGCAATTACGGAGTTCTTCACGCAGTGCGACTGTGTTTTACCAAACGGGTATCTTCAACGCCTCGCGGCAGTTTTGCGTGATAGGCATACGGATTCTGGGATGTACGGTCTTCGTACGGAAAACTTTTTGATCGCCCCTTATATAAAGTAATATGCATAAATAGGCGGAAAAATCTACTATTAGATTGCACTATTGACAGAAAATCGCTAAAAACAATAACTACCGTAAAATACTTGGGAGTAACCATCTGGAGTGACCACATAAAGAAAACAGAAGGGCATCAGATCTCAAGCTGAGATTTATTGGGAATAACTTAAGGGATTATAAATCATCCACGAAAGAAATGTCATATAAAACATTTGTAAGAGCAGTTCTTTAGTCTGTCAGTCTACGAACCTTATCAACTTTCTTTAAAAGAAAGAGATGAAGCAGATTCAACGAAGAGAGGCACATTTCGTTACGGCATCGTTTTGGCTGCGCGAGAGCGTTCCGGAGATGCTCAGCAAACCGCAACGGCAGATACAACAGGACAGGCGTCAGGCGGGCAACGTGTTATATCCTCGATACATATACGAGGGTTAGTTAAATGAAGACCATAAATATTTTTTTTAAATATTATTTATTGTGCAGAAGTGGTACAAAGCTGTATCACTTTTCATCATCATCTCCCCCACGCTCAATGCAAATACTCCGGTGCTTACAAAGTGCATAAATTCCTTTAGAAAAAAATTCTTTTGCTAGTCCGCGCAACCACTCGTGCATTGCGTGGCATACCTCTTCATCACAACGGAACTTCTTTCCTCCCATTGCGTCTTTGAGTGGTCCAAACATATGGAAATCACTTGGGGGCAAGGTCTGGTGAGTATGATGGATGAGGAAGACACTCAAAATGCAGGTCTGTGATTGTTGCAACTGTTTCGTCCCCAGTAAAGATTCTTGCAAGGAAGCGGTCACAATCTCGTTAAAAGCGCCGAAGAAGTTCACAAGCATCAACACGTAGTTCTCTCATTTCAGGAGTCAGCTGCCGTGGCACCCATCTTGCAGACATTTTGTGAAACTGGAGCACATTATGCACAATGTGGTGTGCTGACCCATGATACAGTGTCACTCGGCGGTTTTCCTTCACTATGGCTACAACTGCTGCAATGTTCTGTGGAGTCACAACTCGTTGTGCCTGACCTGGACGAGGAGCATCTTCCACTGAAGTCACACCATTTGCAAAATTCCTGCTCCATTCGCAGACTTGCTGCTGTGACAACCATGCATCACCGTACTGAACCTTCATTCGTCGATGAATTTCAATAGGTTTCACACCTTCACTGCGCAAAATCCGAATAACAGAACGCTGTTCTTCCCTGGTGCAAGTCGCAAGTCGGGTGGCCATCTTTATACTGACGCTGCAACGGTATGTCTGCATTTGACCTATGCTGCCACCTACAGGCCATTCTGCACGCTGTTTGCAGCAAGCTTACCAACCTACAGGATAACGGCGCGAAATTTCGATTTGTTATTACAAATTTAAGGTTTTCATTTGACTCACCCTCGTATTTCGCGGAATGACAACGACAACAAAATCAGAGAAATGAGAGCTCCTGCGGAGGTTTACCGGCCGTCGTTCCTTCCACGCGCCACTCTCAAGACAATTGGGCGGGGCGTACAAAATAGGGGCCACACAAGTACCCTCCACCACACGCAGTAACGTCGCTTGCGGAGTGTAGGTGTAGGTGGAGACGAGAAGCAAGACGGTTGAAGTCCTTCAGATTTCTGTAAATGTAAATGGTGTTCTCTATAACGCCAGTTTATAATCGCCTCCTCAGCCGATGGAGTGCACGGGTGTGGGACGAGTTCTACATCTACATCCATACTCCACAAGGCACCTGACGGTGTGTAGCGGAGAGTACCTTGAGTACCTCTATCGGTTCTCCCTTCTATTCCAGTCTCGTATTGTTCGTGGAAAGAAGGATTGTCGGTATGCCTTTGTGTGGGCTCTAATCTCTCTGATTTTATCCTCATGGCCTCTTCGCGAGATATACGTAGGAGGGAGCAATATACTGCTTGACTCCTCTGTGAAGGTATGTTCTCGAAACTTCAACAAAAGCCCGTACCGAGCTACTGAGCATCTCTCTTGCAGAGTCTTCCACTGGAGTTTATCTAGAATCTCCGTAACGCTTTCGCGATTAAAAAAATGATCCTGTAACGAAGCGAGCTGCTCTCCATTGCATCTCCTCTCTCTCTTCTATTAACCCTATCTGGTACGGATCCCACACCGGTGAGCAGTATTGAAGCAGTGGGCGAACAAGCGTACTGTAACCTACTTCCTTTGTTTTCGGATTGCATTTTCTTGGGATTCTTCCAAAGAATCTGTCTGGCATCTGCTTTACTGACAATTAATTTTATATGGTCATTCCATTTTAAATCACTCCTAATGCGTACTCCCAGATAATTTATGGAATTAACTGCTTCCAGTTGCTGACCTGCTATTTTGTAGCTAAATGATAAGGGAGCTTTCTTTCTATGTATTCGCAGCACATTACACTTGTCTACAATGAGATTCAATTGCCATTCCCTGCACCATACGTCAATTCGCTGCAGATCCTCCTGCATTTCAGTACAATTTTCCATTGTTACAACCTCTCGATATACCACAGCATCATCCGCAAAAAGCCTCAGTGAACTTCCGATGTCATCCACCAGGTCATTTATATATATTGTGAATAGCAACGGTCCTACGACACTCGCCTGCGCCACACCTGAAATCACTCTTACTTCGGAAGACTTCTCTCCATTGAGAATGACATGCTGCGTTCTGTTATCTAGGAACTCTTCAATCCAATCACACAGTTGGTCTGACAGTCCATATGCACTTACTTTGTTCATTAAACGACTGTGGGGAACTGTATCGAACATCTTGCGGAAGTCAAGAAACACGGCATCTACCTGGGAACCCGTGTGTATGGCCCTCTGAGTCTCGTGGACGAATAGCGCGAGCTGGGTTTCAGACGACCGTCTTTTCGAAACCCATGCTGATTCCTACAGAGTGGATTTCTAGTCTCCAGAAAAGTCATTATACTCGAACATAATACGTGTTCCAAAATTCTACAACTGATGGACGTTAGAGATATAGGTCTATAGTTCTGCACATATGTTCGGCGTCCCTTATTGAAAACGGGCATGACCTGTGCTCTTTTCCAATATTTTGGAACGCTACGCTCATCTAGAGACCAACGGTACACCGCTGCAAGAAGGGGGGCAAGTTCCTTCGCGTACTCTGTGTAAAATCGAACTGGTATCCCATCAGGTCCAGCGGCCTCTCCTCTTTTGAGCGATTTTAATTGTTTCTCTATCCCTCTGTCATCTATTTCGATAGCTACCATTTTGTCATCTGTGCGACAATCTAGAGAAGGAACTACAGTGCAGTCTTCCTCTGTGGCACAGCTTTGGAAAAAGACATTTAGTATTTCGGCCTTTAGTCTGTCATCCTCTGTTTCAGTACCATTTTGGTCACAGAGTGTCTCAACATTTTGTTTCGATCCACTTACCGTTTTGACATAAGACCAAAATTTCTTAGGATTTTCTGCCAAGTCAGTACATAGAACTTTACTTTCGAACTCATTGAACGCCTCTCGCATAGCCCTCCTCACACTGCATTTCGCTTCATGTAATTTTTGTTTGTCTGCAAGGCTTTGGTTATGTTTATGTTCGTTGTGAAGTTCCCTTTGCTTCCGTAGCAGTTTTATAACTCGGTTGTTGTACGACGGTGGCTCTTTTCCATCTCTTACGATCTTGCTTGGCACATACTCATCTAATGCATATTGTACGATGGTTTTGAACTTTGTCCACAGATCCTCAACACTAGCTGTACTTGAGATAAGACTTGTGTTGAGCTGTCAAGTAATCTGAAATCTGCTTTCTGTCACTTTTGCTAAATAGAAAAATCTTAATACCTTTTTCAATATCTCTATTTACGGCTGAAATCATCGATGCTGTAACCGCTTTATGATCGCTGAGTCCCTGTTCTGCGTTAATTGTTTCAAATAGTTTGGGTCTGTTTGTCACCAGGTCTAATATGTCTGTACCGAAGTACGCTGGCTCAGTCGAGCTAAAATGCTGAAAAGATTTTTGGTTTGTGTTTGGCCGTAGTACATTTATTATATGAGAACGGAAAGACTGGACCGAAATTGAAGACCTTTGCTGGATATCACACCTTGCATTTTTCGTGGCCATAACGTCTCAGATGAACAGCCTGAAAGTTATTTTGCAAGGTGAAAATAATTTTAATTTTTGACATGGTGGAAAAAGTAAATGATTTTGAAAGGAAGAGCCAACTATTGTCTCAAAACACTGGACATTTCCCTACCCTTGGTTTGGTCCACGAAAGTGCTAGATTTCAAGAGTACGTGTCAATAATCGTAAAAATAAAGGAGCAATTTGGAGCACGATTTGTGGATGTTAGGAGTGTGTCTCCTATTATTATTTGCTTTGCACGGCCCTCTTCAACATCAAAGGTGCTCCGAATCATCTACAGATGGAACTGATCGACCTGCAGTGCAATACACGGCCGAAGGAAAAGTTCTTTGCACTAAGAAACGCGGAAATAACTGTACGAAAATTTTCCACAGCAAGAATTTAAACGCCTGAAACTGCGAGAGGTACGTCCATGTTCGGATCTACTTATGTGCGAGAGAGATCATTTCTCCATAATGAAAATGAACAAAACAGGGTTTCGATCGAGTATTGGTGACGAAAATCTCAGTAACTGCATGCGTTTGTCAGTGTACCATGCTGTTGCGCCTCCCGACATTGACGTCGTTTCTCATCACCAATGACAAACGTGTTTCGCATATCTTTTTATAATTTAAAATTATTTACTAACTGTGCCTTATCCTACTTAATGTTACATAGGCGAACATTGTTACCTGAAAACTTTGGTATTAAACTGGTTGTTTAAGGTATGTTTACGTGCTTAAAACGTATCCTTTAATTGTTGAGAGACATGTTTGATTCCTTGCCATTAAGAGTGAGTAGGTAGGCCTACCTAACGTGGGCGTACAACCAACCCGGTATATTTATGCGCCATTTGTTTTTATATTTTGTTTTGGAACCACAGCGTCTGTATATAGGGCGAGAGAATAACCCGATATCTTCCATGGCTGCACTGCACACTGTGAAAAGAGCACGAGAGTGCCCTAGTGCAGCGCACGAGACTACTTAGCCTTTCGCTCGGGTTTGACCCTTACTACTGTTAAAAAAAATTAAAAAAAAAGGCTCTGAGCACTATGGGACTTAAGTTCTGAGGTCATCAGTCCCCTAGAACTTAGAACTACTTAAACCTAACTAACCTAAGGATATCACACACATCCATGCCCGAGGCAAGATTCAAACCTGCGACCGTAGCGGTCACGCGGTTCCAGACTGAAGCGCCTTTAACCGCACGGCCACACCGGCCGGCCCAGAATTCATAAGAGATTTTAGGGGAACCACAGAAAACATAAACTGCGAATCGTAGACAGGTCAGAATCTCGTTGGCATTATCGTTACACTGTGAGGAGGAAATCTGATGCAAAATCACTCATTCCTATTTAAAGAATGGCGATGATGAACTAATGCTACTCAACCTCTGGAGGCTGTGGCCAGTTGGAAGAGGAACTGACTAAGGAGTGACGTAACGTGGTTGTTCTGGAATCTGAGGTGACGAGCCGCTGACGATATGTTGAGTCACGCGTGGCACCCACTTGCAGGCTGTGCTACGTGTGCACGCACCGCAGCTACTGGGAACGTGACACATGGACCAGGACTCACAAGCGAAATGTCACACCGGCTTCGTTTTGCTATTTCATTTCTCTTCCTGAGGCGCTCATCTGAAGCAGCAAATGGGAAAGCGGCTAATTCCGACGACGATGGATTGATTCATACCGCAGACGTTCCTTTTATCGCTTGTTCTGTGTCGTGGCATCATCGTCATCATTAGGGAAGTAATGAAATAATTTGTCTCATTACTTGTCTTAAAAGTGAAAGCAGCTCTGGAGCTAAGTTTTTTTTCGGTTAGTTAGCTCATTAGGCAGTCGTGCCTGCGTTAAATCATTCAGACGCATCCGAAGGAGGATCTCTCTCTCTCTCTCAAATGAGGCACGCAGTCCTGTATACGATTAAAATATTTGAAATATGATACTTAATATGTGGTACGGTCTCATTTTCAGTTGCAGTTATTTAAAAAAAGCGATTTCGAAGTCTTTCTCAAATGCATTAAATTGATTTTTACTAGCAAAACGTGGTCGTACAGTAATTTCAGATATTGTCACTTTTCTACGAACCTGTAGAATTGAATACTCTGATAATGAACAAATATTTACTCATTTGTGTAATCGCAACATTCATAACTTAAGACAGTCGGAGAAATACAGTCTACAGCGACGAAATATTTCGGAGCCCATTAGCCTACCCAATTTAACAGTAGATTAGAGGAACGCTAAAGTCGGTCATCTTAGGAAAAAGTAATTCGTGATGAACAACTTGATAACTCAAGAGGAGAGTAATTTAGACACGTAAGCAATGGTACTGCCTAGAGTTTCCTCAGCTTATACTGCTCGTAACGGTATATTTATAAGTAAGTGTGATTTAACGGTAAATGAAAGATTTGCGTAACTGGTATTTGCAAGACAGTTATAGAAGCACTTCACAGAGCTTGCCCTCAGGTCTGCGCATTGTTGGCCGAGATCACAAATTGAGGCGGATTACAAAACGCATCGGATCCCAGCGGAGCACAGACACCAGAAGAAAACTTTCGCCTCGCGGTTATATTCTAAACGCTTCGTAGGCGATGAGGTATGTTGCACATGCCAGTCTGTGGGTGTTCTCGCGAAATGCTTAATTATAAAGTAATATTTAGTTAAAATTAATAAACTTAAATACGGAAAAATAGTTGTATGCTCTAAAATTACTTTTTATGCCTTACGAGCTGGCTTTCTTCGGGAAACAATCATCGGCCAGGAAGTTTAAATTCGGTTCATAACTTCAGTACCTGTAGGACATCGCATTTCGTGTCTCCATTATAAATACGAAATTTTTCTACCAATAAGAGACAGAAAAAGAATGCATAAATAATTGTAACTGCATGGAACTTCGTTGCATACGACGCCAGATGAACACGGTTTCTTGTGATACGTGGAAAGGCTGTTCTACAGAATTTACAGTAGACAAGTATTCTTTCCACTGAATAAACGAAGACTTAAAAATCAAGTACCCGTAAACACCAGCCGTTCATATTTCACAGTGTACTCAGATGAACACAAGAACTTGCTGTCCTTCAGCACATTGAGCAAATTGTATGTTTTTCGACAGATACGTTGTGAGGAATTCGCGGTTTTCGCTGGGCATCGTTTAGGTGGGAGAAGTTCGTGTACCAAACTGTAACAGGAGTGGTCTCCCTACTGACGTAAGTTTCCCTCCAAGTAAGAAAACACAACGAGAAGTGGTCACACAGCTTCTTTGAAGAAAGGAAGGCGGCGCATTTTTTTGAAGGGAAGGAATGTCATGAAATTTGAGTGAAAAGTACACTCATGAGCCAAAACATTATGACCACCTACTTTAAAACGTTTTGGTCCACTTCCGGAACGCAATTCGGCAGTGATTCTGTGTGCCATGCATTCACTGGGTACTTGATAGGTTTTCAGAGGTTTGTGCCAGCAGATGCCTATGCATGGGTCACACTTCCTGTAAATTACGGGCGTTGGTTTGTGGGCACGGAGCTGGTTCCCAATAGCGTCCCCATTTGGGTTTCGTCGGATTCAGTTAAGCTGAGTTTGATGGACAAGACATCAACTTGAGTTGTCAATTGGTGCTCCTTAAACCGTATCAGCACGATTCTGGCCTTGCGGCACTGACAATTATCCTACTGAAAGATGCCATCGCTGTTGAAGACATAGAGCATAAGGGGCTAGAGGTGGTCCCTAAAAAAATGTTTACATAGTCCACGGCTGTCATTTTGCCTTAGATTACTGCCACAGGACTCGTGGCAAGACACAATCAATACCTTCACTGCGCGATAACAACGGTGAAGTCACTGATGACAGTGCCTCTAAAGCAGAGTTATTAAACACGGTTTTCCGAAACTTCTTCACCAAAGAAGATGAAGTAAACATTCCTGAATTCCAAACAAGAACAACTGCCAAGATGAGAAACATAGTAGATATCCTCGGTGTAACAAAGCAGCTTAAATCACTTAATAAAGGCGAGGCCTCTGGTCCAGATTGTATACCAGTCAGGTTCCTCTCAGAGTGTGCTGATAAAATAGCTCCATATTTATCAATTATATACAACCACTCGCTCACAGAAAGATACGTACCTAAAGACTGGAAAATTGCTCAAGTTACACCAATACCCAAAAAGGGAAGTAGGAGTAATCCGTTGAATTACAGGCATATATCACTAATGTCGATTTGCAGTAGGGTTTAAGAACATACACTCCCCCCAGGGGGTCCACAACTCTTTTCTCTTTTGTGGATACGTGCGTAGCGAGCACGGGACCTCGAGCTAGTGTTGCCCTCCTTCCTTTCCGGGCTGCATACCTTCCTTTTCCGTATCTTCCCTATCCCCCATCTTGGCCCCCCCCACCCCTCACCGCTGGCTCTTTCCTTCCCTTTCTCCCCCTCTGGGAGTATTGTTTGTGCCTACGTCCGGAGACGGACGCTCGTAAATGTAACGAATTCTTCGCCTTCTCTGCTTGTATGTCTTCATCCTTCCTTTGTCCTTCTCTTTTCCTTACCTCTTCTCTTTACCCTTTTCTCCGCTGCGGCGTTTGAGACCTCTCATCTTTCCTTTCCCTTTCTTTGTTTTTCCCTTTCTTTGTTTTTTCCCTTTCTTTGTTTTTTCCCTTTCTTTGTTTTTTCCCTTTCTTTGTTTTTTCCCTTTCTTTGTTTTTTCCCTTTCTTTGTTTTTTCCCTTTCTTTGTTTTTTCCCTTTCTTTGTTTTTTCCCTTTCTTTGTTTTTTCCCTTTCTTTGTTTTTTCCCTTTCTTTGTTTTTTCCCTTTCTTTGTTTTTTCCCTTTCTTTGTTTTTTCCCTTTCTTTGTTTTTTCCCTTTCTTTGTTTTTTCCCTTTCTTTGTTTTTTCCCTTTCTTTGTTTTTTCCCTTTCTTTGTTTTTTCCCTTTCTTTGTTTTTTCCCTTTCTTTGTTTTTTCCCTTTCTTTGTTTTTTCCCTTTCTTTGTTTTTTCCCTTTCTTTGTTTTTTCCCTTTCTTTGTTTTTTCCCTTTCTTTGTTTTTTCCCTTTCTTTGTTTTTTCCCTTTCTCTGTTTTTTCCCTTTCTCTGTTTTTTCCCTTTCTCTGTTTTTTCCCTTTCTCTGTTTTTTCCCTTTCTCTGTTTTTTCCCTTTCTCTGTTTTTCCCTTTCTCTGTTTTTCCCTTTCTCTGTTTTTCCCTTTCTCTGTTTTTCCCTTTCTCTGTTTTTCCCTTTCTCTGTTTTTCCCTTTCTCTGTTTTTCCCTTTCTCTGTTTTTCCCTTTCTCTGTTTTTCCCTTTCTCTGTTTTTCCCTTTCTCTGTTTTTCCCTTTCTCTGTTTTTCCCTTTCTCTGTTTTTCCCTTTCTCTGTTTTTCCCTTTCTCTGTTTTTCCCTTTCTCTTTCTTCCTCCCTGTGTGTGTCTGAAGGCCGACCCACGCATTTTCGTGCGTAGCCTGTGACGAGGTAACGCGTAATTCCCCGCCCCGGGTAGACAGGTAGGACACGTACATACCCCCTGGTAACGGCCAGGCCCAGGGAGGGGTGATTACCCGAGCTGATACCTTCCGAAAGTGCCGATTGGTCCCTCCGTCCGTTT
The DNA here is from genome assembly GCF_023864345.2 of Schistocerca serialis cubense. Classification (NCBI taxonomy): domain Eukaryota; kingdom Metazoa; phylum Arthropoda; class Insecta; order Orthoptera; family Acrididae; genus Schistocerca; species Schistocerca serialis. Next base: position 882,909,610 of record NC_064640.1, on the reverse strand, counting down.
TTCAGGAGGTGTGACCTGAGGTGTGAACAATCACCTAAGGCGGGAGTGCCCTCAGAGAGGGCCCTCCACAAGGGAGGAGCGCGCCATCGGAGACGCCGGTAATCATGGGGGATTCTTCTGCAATGGTTTCCTCACCTTCCACTATGTCTGCTCACAAGCGTAAGTTCACTGAGTCTCGGCCACAGACAGTTCTTCCATCGTTGCCACAGTTCCTTGTTGTTTCTTGGTCTGATGAAGGTCACGACTTCTCCATGGTCAATCCTTTCATTATTCAGAAAGGTGTCGACGCAATTGCAGGTCCTGTAAAGTCTTGTTCCAGATTTCGGAATGGCACCTTGTTGTTAGAAACAGTCAGTGCCCTCCAGGCACAAAAATTGCTGCGTACTTCACTTCTCCACACCTTCCCTGTCCGGGTGGAACTGCACCGTACTTTAAATTCCTCGCATGGAGTCGTTTATACACGCTCCCTCGATGGATTGTCTGACGACGAAATTCAGCACTACCTGTCTGACCAGGGCGTAACGGCTGTTCGTAGAGTTATGAAAAGGGTTGATACGAACATCATTCCAACCCGCACTGTCTTCTTGACATTTGACAAAGTTCAACTTCCATCCAAAATCAAAGCAGGCTATGAGATAATTAACGTTCGCCCTTACGTCCCAAACCCTACGCGTTGCTATCGGTGTCAGCGGTTCAATCACACCAGCCAGTCCTGTTCCAATCCGGCCAAATGTGTTACATGTGGCAAGGATGCCCATGAGGGTGCTTGTCCACCTCCATCCCCTCGCTGCATCAACTGTATCGGTGACCACGCTGCTTCCTCTCAAGATTGCCCCATTTTTAAAGACGAAAAGCTCATCCAGGAAATCAGAGTGAAGGAAAAGGTGTCAACCTTTGCTGCTCGAAAATTATTCTCCAGTCGACAGCCCACCGTGCCTCAGACAGGAAAAGACAGCACTGTCCTTGCTTCTCCTCGGCCAACAAAGGAGGCGGCCACGCGGACTTTCGACCTCACCTTTAGTACCACGGTCATCAGATCGGCCAGCGCAAAGATCGTCCGTTCAACCTCACCACTTTCGCCTGCCCACTCTATGGCTCACCCTTCATCGGGTTCTGCTAAATCTCGAGCCCAAAAGTCAGACACCAAGACTTCGAAAAAAGAGCATACTCGTGAAGATTTTTTATGTACCCCAACTTCACAACCATCGGTTCCTCCTTCATGTAAACATCATATTTCCAAGAAGGCTAATAAGAAACCCAGTTCATCTCCTTCTCCGCCAAGGTGTGTCTCATCTACAGCACCACCTGGCGGAAATCGCCCTCGGCCTTCTTCTGTGTCGCCGAGGCGCACTGCTGGCGGCCGATCAACCGGCCGATCGCTGGTGGCAGGAGCTGCTCCTGAACAGCCTATGGATCAGGATCTTCTGCCTTCGGCTGAATGCCGTTCCACGCTGTAGGCCGCAAGCTCTGAGCAGTCTTTGAGTTAAGGGCAACCTTGGTAACATTCTTCCATTTTCTGTCCGAATATCCGCGGTATTCGAGCCAATCGGGATGAATTGTCGATCCTCTTACGATCCTACTCGCCGGTCATCTTCTGTCTTCAGGAAACAAAGCTGCGTCCCCATGACCGCTTTGTTCTCCCTCATTTTCAGTCCATCCGATATGATCTCCCCTCTGTTGAAGGCACTCCAGCACATGGAGGACTCATTCTTCTCCATAAAACTCACCATTATTACCCAATCCATTTAAACACTTCCTTCCAAGCTGTCGCCGTCCGTCTTTCCCTTTCTGGATATACCTTTACTCTTTGTACTGTATACATTCCATCGTCCACACCAATGGCACGAGCTGATCTCCTTCATCTTCTTGGTCAGCTTCCACCCCCCTATTTGCTGGTTGGGGACTTCAATGCCCACCACCCGCTTTGGGGATCTCCACATCCTTGTCCACGTGGCTCACTATTGCTAGACGTCTTCCACCAAGCGGATCTAGTTTGCCTCAACACTGGGGTCCCTACACGGCAAATTTCTCTCATTTGGACCTTTCGGTCGGTACTGTTCCGCTAGCTCGGCGCTTCGAATGGTTCGCCCTTGATGATACACACTCGAGTGATCACTTGCCATGTGTCCTTAGACTGCAGCCTCAACTGCTCTATACGCGCCCGCGACGCTGGAAGTTTGCCTAAGTCGATTGGACACTTTTTTCGTCTCTAGCGACATTCGATGACCGTCACTTTCCTAGCGTCAACGATCAGATCACACATATTACAGACGTTATTCTTACAGCTGCGGAACGTTCAATACCACGCACCTCCGAATTGCACCGGCGCCCTCCAGTTCCTTGGTGGAACGAGGCATGCCGTGACGCAATACGTGAGCGGCGACGTGCTCTTCGCTTTTTCCGCCACCATCCTTCTTTGGCCAACTGTATCCGCTATAAGCAGTTCCGTGCGCGATGCCGTCGCGTCATCCGCGATAACAAGAAGGCAAGCTGGAAATTCGCTATTAGCTCATTTAACACCTTCACTCCCTCCTCGGAAGTTTGGAGTCGGATTCGACGGTTATCAGGCGCGCCTAGTTTCTCCCCGGTCTTTGGGCTCACTGTCGCGCGTGATACGTTAGTGGACCCCGTCGCAATTTCTAACTCATTGGGTAAACACTTTGCTGAGATTTCGAGCTCTTCCAATTACCCGCCAGCGTTTCTCCCGAAGAAACGTGCAGCGGAAGTGCAACCTCTTGCTTTCTTCTCTCAAAATCGCGAAAGCTACAATACTGTTTTCTCCATGCGGGAACTCCAACATGCACTCTCTTCTTCTCGCTCCTCCGCCCCAGGACCGGATGGTATCCACATCCAAATGTTGCTGCTTTTATCAACCCATAGTCTGCGTTACCTCCTTCGCATTTATAATCGAATTTGGACCGACAGTACTTTTCCCAGACGATGGCGGGAAGCTATCGTCGTTCCTGTTCCGAAACCTGGAAAGGACAAACATCTCCCCTCTAGCTATCGCCCCATTTCTCTCACGAGTAGTGTATGTAAGGTTTTGGAGCGTATGGTGAATTGCCGTTTAGCTTGGTGGCTGGAGTCCCGCAGTCTTTTAACACCTGCCCAATGCGGTTTCCGAAAGCATCGTTCTGCAGTTGACCATCTTGTTTCTCTCTCCACTTATATCATGAACAATTTTCTCCTGAAACGCCAAACAGTAGCAATATTTTTTGATCTGGAGAGAGCATACGATACCTGTTGGAGGACAGGCATCCTCCGCACACTGTTCTCTTGGGGCTTTCGAGGTCGGCTGCCCCTTTTTCTTCGCGAATTTATGGCAGAGCGCACATTTAGGGTGCGGGTGAACCCTACTCTCTCCCGTACTTTCTCCCAAGAAAACGGGGTACCCCAGGGCTCCGTGCTAAGTGTTGTACTGTTTGCTATTGCCATAAATCCAATTATGGATTGTCTCCTTCCTGATGTCTCGGGCTCCCTCTTTGTGGACGATTTTGCGATCTACTACAGCTCTCAACGGACCAGCCTTCTTGAACGACGTCTTCAAGGATGTCTCGATCGCCTCTACTCTTGGAGCACCGAAACCGGCTTCCGTTTTTCTCCCAGTAAGACCGTTTGTGTTAATTTTTGGCGACGTAAGGCGTTTCTTCCACCCTCCTTACATCTAGGACCTGTCAACCTTCCGTTTTCGGACGTAGCTAAATTCTTGGGTCTTATGTTTGACAGAAAACTGTGCTGGTCCTCCCACGTTTCCTATCTTTCGGCTCGCTGTCTGCGATCGCTCAACACCCTCCGTGTCCTGAATGGTACCTCCTGGGGAGCGGACCGAGTGGTCCTTCTCCGCCTCTATCACGCCTTAATGCGCTCGAAATTGGACTATGGAAGCATAGTTTACTCCTCTGCTCGGCCGTCTATTCTTCGGCGTCTTGACTCTATCCACCACCGTGGATTACGTTTAGTGTCTGGAGCTTTTTACACCAGCCCTGTGGAAAGCCTTTATGCTGAGGCTGCTGAACCTCCGCTGTCCAATCGGCGAGCAGTCCTTCTGAGTCGTTATGCTAGCCATCTGTCTTCCATGCCTGCTAATCCAGCCCATGACATTTTTTTCGACGCCTCCTTTGATGTAGGGTATGCAGGCCGCCCCTCCTCCATACTATCACCGGGAGTCCGCTTCCGTCAACTGCTCCATTCTCTTTCCTTCCGCTTTCCTAAAACCTTCTTGACAACTTGGGGTACAGCACCGCCTTGGCTCCGTCCCCGGATCTGCCTGCTCCGTGACCTTTGTCGATTTCCCAAGGATGGTACCCCTCCACTTGTTTATCGTCGGGCATTTGCTGCTCTATGTGCACAAATGACGGACGCCACATTTATTTACACCGACGGCTCGAAAACATCGTTAGGTGTAGGGAGTGCCTATATTGTTGGCGACACCCCAAATCAGTTTCGGCTTCTCGACCAGTGTTCGGTTTATACTGCGGAGCTTGACGCTGTTCTCCAGGCTGTCCACTACATCCGCCGCCATCAGCGGATACAGTATGTTATCTGCTCAGATTCTCTCAGCTCTCTCCTCAGTCTCCAAGCTCTTTACCCTGTGCACCCTCTGGTCCACCGGATTCAGGACTGTCTGCGCTTGCTCCACCTGGGGGGCGTCTCGGTGGCGTTCCTCTGGCTCCCGGGACACGTTGGTATCTGTGGAAATGAGGCGGCTGATATTGCGGCCAAGGCTGCAGTCTCTCTTCTTCGGCCACCTATTCAATCGATTCCCTTCGCCGATCTACGGAGCGTTTTATGTCGTCGTGTCGTTCTTTTATGGCACGCACATTGGTCGACACTTCCCATAATAAATTGCGGGACGTGAAAGCTCTTCCTTGTGTTTGGACCTCTTCCTCCCGAACGCGTTGTCGGGAGGAGGTAATTTTAACTAGACTCCGGATAGGGCACCGTCGTTTTAGCCATCGACATCTCTTAAGTGGCGATCCTCCCCCACTCTGTCCCCACTGCTCTCAGCTGTGGACGGTAAGACACCTTTTAATTGAGTGCCCCTATTTTATTCAGTTAGGCGCCCGTCTACAGCTGTCGCCTGATATATCGTCAATTTTAGCAGATGACACGCGCTCGGCCGATCGCGTTCTCGAGATTATTAGTACCAGTGAAATGACGTCAGTCATTTGAAGCTTTTTTTTTTTTTGGGGGGGGACAACCAACCCCTTTCTGTAGTGGATTTTAAGCCTTCGTTCTGCTTTTAGTTTCTCCAATTTTTTGAGTTTCGTTCCCATTGCTGCTGGTTTCCATTTTCGGTTTTTACTGTTTCCTAAGTCATTGACCGGGCGCTAATGACCATAGCAGTTTTGCGCCCTAAAACAAAAAAAAAATATGCTGTATTTGAACATTATGAAGTACCTTGAAGAAAACGATTTATTGACATATAGTCAACACGGATTCAGAAAATATCGTTCCTGTGAAACACAACTAGCTCTTCATACTCATGAAGTAATAAGTGCTATCGACAGGGGATGTCAAACTGATTCCATATTTTTAGATTTCCAGAAGGCTTTAGACACCGTTGCTCCCAAGTGTCTTCTAATCAAACTGTGTGCCTACGGAGTATCGCGTCAGTTGTGCTACTGGATTCGTGATTTCCTGTCAGAAAGGTCACAGTTGGTAGTAATAGACGGAAAGTCATCGAGTAAAACAGAAGCAATATCCGGCGTTCTCCAAGGAAGTGTTATAGGCCCTCTATTGTTCCTGATCTATATTAAAGACATAGGAGGCAATCTGAGTAGCCGTCTTAGATTGTTTGCAGATGATGCTGTCATTTACCGACTTGCAAAGTCATCAGATGATCAAAACGACTTGCAAAATGATTTAGATAAGATATCTGTATGGTGCGAAAAGTGGCAATTGACCCTGAATAAGAAATAGTCTGAAGTTATTCACATGAGTACTAAAAGAAATCAGCTAAATTTCGATTACGCGATAGGTCACACAAATCTCGGGGCTGTAAATTCAACTAAATACTTAGGGGTTACAATTACAAATAACCTAAATTGGAACGATCACATAGATAATATTGTGGGTAGAGCAAACCAAAGACTGCGATTCATTGGCAGAACACTTTGAAGGTGCAACAGGTGTACCAGAGAGACTGCTGACAGTACGCTTGTCTGCCCTATTCTGGAGTACTGCTGTGCGGTGTGGGATCCGCATCAGGTGAGACTGATGACATCGAAAAAGTACAAAGAAGGGCAGCTCGTTTAGTATTATCGCGAAATAGGGGAGATAGTGCCACAGACATGATACGTGAACTGGAGTGGCAATCATTAAAACAAAGGCATTTTACATTGCGACGGGATCTTCTCATGGAATTTCGATCACCAGTTTACATTGGTACGCAACATATTCCGACGTAATAACAACAGTTTCATTGGTTTCGACGTAATTTCTGTGCGAGGTCGAGAGTTTTTTCTCGTTCCCGTAGAGCCGTAGGTTTGAACCGAGACGACACTCGAACCATCCTGGAATTGACTAGAGCGAAAGACGCTCGGCTGCAGTGTTGATATGGTAAGAATGGTGGCGAGATAATTGGTGGCGTGGCGGCGGTGGCGAGGGTCACGGGGACGCGGTGGCCGGGGTCAGCGACCGCTTGCCCGCAGCCTCTGGCTCGGACTAGCGCTGCTAGCTGCTCGCTTCTCCGCTCCGCCAAGCCCACCGGCGAGCGGCCGGCACGCAACCGCTCGTCTCAGCTGTACCGTTAAAAATATCTTCGCTATGTGTTCAAACTCTAGCTCTATGCGGGTTCTACTACCACGCAGGAGTGCCGTAGGAGTGGAACGATTCGGCTGTGGCCACACTAAGATGCCATCACGGCACACGACTGAAATAATTACACTGTGACAAAAGTCACGGGGTACCCCCTAATATTGTGCTGTGCAGTGCAGTGCAGTGCAGTGCTGTACCTCGACACGGTATGGACACAAGTAGTTAGAAGTCACTGTAGGAATACTGAGCCATTCTCCCTCTATAACCAGCCATAATTGCGAAAGTGTTGCCGGTGCAGGATGTTGTGCACGAACTGACGTCTCAATTATGTACCATAAATATTCGATTGGATTCACGTCGGGCGATCTCGGTGGTCAAATTACACAACTGGCCGTTAAAATTACTACACCACGAAGATGACGTGCTACAGACGCGAAATTTAACCGACAGGAAGAAGATGCTATGATATGCAAATGATTAGCTTTTCAGAGCATTCACACAAGGTTGGCGCCGGTGGAGACACTGACAACGTGCTGACATGAGGAAAGTTTCCAACCGATTTCTCATACACAAACAGCAGCTGACTGGCGTTGCCTGGTGAAACGTTGTTGTGATGCCTCGTGTAAGGAGGAGAAATGCGTACCATCACGTTTCCGACTTTGACAAAGGTCGGATTGTAGCCTATCGCGATTGCGGTTTATCGTATCGCGACATTGCTGCTCGCGTTGGTCGAGATCCAATGATTGTTAGCAGAATATGGAATCGGTGGGTTCAGGAGGGTAATACGCAACGCCGTGCTGGATCCCAACGGCCTCGTATCACTAGCATTCGAGATGACAGGCACCTTATCCGCATGGCTGTAACGGATCGCGCAGCCGCATCTCGATCCCGGAGTCAACAGATGGGGTCGTTTGCAAGACAACAACCGTCTACACGAACAGTTCGACGACGTTTGCAGCAGCACGGACTATCAGCTCGGAGACCATGGCTGCAGTTACCCTTGACGCTGCATCACAGACAGGAGCGCCTGCGATGCGATGGTGTACTCAACGACGAACCTGGGTGCGCGAATGGCAAAACGTCATTTTTTCGGATGAAGCCAGGTCCTGTTTACAGCATCATGATGGTCGCATCCGTGTTTGGCGACGTCGTGGTGAACGCACATTGGAAGTGTGTATTAGTCATCGCCATACTGGCGTATCACCTGGCGTAATGGTATGGGTGCCATTGGTTACACGTCTCTGTCACCTCTTGTTCGCATTGACGGCACTTTGAACAGTAAACGTTACATTTCAGATGTGTTACAAGCCGTGGCTCTACCCGTCATTCGATCCCTGCGAAACCCTATATTTCAGCAGGATAATGCACGACCGCATGTTGCAGGTTCTGTACGGACCTTTCTGGATACAGAAAATGTTGGGCTGCTGCCCTGGCCAGCACATTCTCCAGATCTCTCACCCATTGAAAACGTCTGGTCAATGGGGGCCGAGCAACTGGCTCGTCACAATACGCCAGTCACTACTCTTCATGAACTGTGGTATCGTGTTGAAGCTGCATGGGCGGCTGTACCTGTACACGCCATCCAAGCTCTGTTTGACTCGATGCCCAGGCGTATCAAGGCCGTTATTACGGCCAGAGGTGGTTGTTCTGGGTACTGATTTCTCAGGATCTATGCACCCAAATTGCGTGAAAATGTAATCACATGTCAATTCTAGTATAATATGTTTGTCCAATGAATACTCGTTTATCATCTGCATTTCTTCTTGGTGTAGCAATTTTAATGGCCAGTAGTGAATTTCCTCGAATCGTCCAGAATGTTCAGACATGGCACATTGTCATCCATAAAAATTCCACCGTTTGAGAACATGAAGTCCATGAACGATTGCAAATAGTCTCAACGTAGTCGAACATAATAGTGGACCAGTCCAGTCCATGCTAACACAGCCCACACCAGCTTGCACAGTGCCTTGTTGATAACTTGGGTTCATGCCTTCGTGGGATCTGAGCCACACTCTAACCCTACCATAAGCTTATACCAACTGAAATCTGACCTGGCCACAGTTTTCCTGTCCAGTGTCCAACCAATATTTAGAGGTGGTGCAGGCGATGTCGTGCTATTAACAAAGGCACGCGCTTCGGTCACCTGCTGCCATTAACACCAAATTTCGCCGCACTGTCCTAACGGATACGTTCGTCGTACGTGCCACATTTATTTTTGAGGTTATTTCAGGCAGTGTTACTTGACCGATAGCACTGACAGGTCTACGCAGACGCCGCTGCTCTATGTTAAGTGAAGGCCGTCGGCCACTGCGTTGTCCGTGGTGAGATGTGACGCCTGAAATTTGTTAGCCTCGGCACACTATCTACACTGTGGATCTCGGAATACTGAATTCTCCAATGATTTCCAAAATGGAATGTTCCATGAGTCTACCTCCAACTACTATTCCGCGTTCGAAGTTTTTTAAATTCCCACCCTGCGGTCATAATCACGTCCGAAACAGTTTCACATGAATCACCTGAGTACAAATGACCGCTCCACTAATGCACATGACTTTCCTCACTCCAGTGTAGTGGTTTACAGCTATCATGAAAAAGCTAAATGAGATTGTGTGGAAGGGACTTGGATTCGTATTCGGGAGATGGTTCAAATGGCTCTGAGCACTATGGTACTCAACATCTGAGGTCATCAGTCCCCTAGAACTTAGAACTACCTAAATCTAACTAACGTTATGACATCACACACATCCATGCCCGAGGCAGGATTCGAACCTGCGACCGTAGCGGTCGCGCGGTTCCAGACTGAAGCGCCTAGAACCTCTTGGTCACACGGCCGGCTATTCGGGAGACTCGTGCTCGTAGTTCAGTCCAAAATATTTCACTCGATCCATAAAGCATCTATAAGCTTGTCACTGTAACATAATTGTGGGAGGAAAAGCACATTGCGGTTTTCAAACCACTTCTAGTCTAGTGTGAAAAGATGCTGGGAAGGAAGGAAGGAAGGAAGGAGAACTGGGGTTTAACGCCCTATCAACGACGGGGTCATTAGAGACAGAGCACAAGCTAGGAAGGGGAAAAACTGGCCGTGTTCATTTACAATTGGATCATCGTGAATTTGCCATGAGTGAGGGTAATCATGGTAAAACTGAATCTGTATTTTCTGACCGGGATCTGAACCGCCGGTGTCCCAAATATGACTTCAGTGTGTCACCATTGCTATACGCGGTGTCCGAGGAGGAATGGTCAATATTCGGGGGTATAACAGCAACGATCATTCGATGCAGAAAAAGTCTGGTAAACATGGGCCCTAAAATAAATATCTTGTAAGCTATGAGCACTTAATCTTCGATACTACGAAACAGGTCTCTTCCACTGAAAAAGTGCTCATATCTCGTAAGCTATGCGTTTTAAAGACCATGTTTACTAGACCTTTCTGTATCGAATGTTCGTTCCTGTCAATCCTTGAATATTGGCCACTCCTCGAGGCACCCCACATAAAACAGTGTAGAAGTGTAACACGCCAAATTTTGTATTTTAAATTATATATGCGAGTAGCTGTATTTAAAGACTGTCATAACTAAAATGCCTCACATCAGACTTATTGTTAAAGTATTCTCGAAAAGCTCTTGGGCTGGTTCGGCGGAGGTTAAAGTCCTCCCTCGGACATGGATGTGTGTGTTTCTCCTTAGGATAATTTAGGTTAAGTAGTGTGTACGTTTAGGGACTGCTGATCTGAGCAGTTAAGTCCCATAAGATTTCACAGACATTTGAACATTCTTTTTGAAAAGATCTTGTTAGTGTTTTAAACATTCGCCACTGTCGTTCGCCTTAACTTCGACTGTTTGTGTTAGTTAAATAAGACGGTTGCTATTAAAATGTGTGCTTTGGGCAATCTGGTCAGCTTTTTTCTTGCGGTATGCAGTAATACTGTCAATGAGTAAAATTGGTTGATACGCATTATGACTCTTTTTTAATATTTGTAGAGGCAGTGTACGACAAATTCGCTACACTTCGCATAACCTACATCTACATTTATACTCCGTAAGCCACCCAACGGTGTGTTGTGTAGGGCACTTGACGTGCCACTGTCATTACCTCCCTTTCCTGTTCCAGTCGCGTATGGTTCGCTGGAAGAACGACTGCCGGAAAGCCTCCGTGCGCGCTCGAATCTCCCTAATTTTACATTCGTCATCTCCTCGACGAAGAAATTGAAGAAATGTATGATGAAATAAAAGAAATTATTCAGATCGTGAAGGGAGACGAAAATTTAATAGTCATGGGTGACTGGAATTCGAGTGTAGGAAAAGGGAGAGAAGGAAACGTAGTAGGTGAATATGGATTGGGGCTAAGAAATGAAAGAGGAAGCCGCCTGGTAGAATTTTGCACAGAGCACAACTTAATCATAGCTAACACTTGGTTTAAGAATCATGAAAGAAGGTTGTATACATGGAAGAACCCTGGAGATACTAAAAGGTATCAGATAGATTATATAATGGTAAGACAGAGATTTAGGAACCAGGTTTTAAATTGTAAGACATTTCCAGGGGCAGATGTGGACTCTGACCACCATCTATGCGTTATGAACTGTAGATTAAAACTGAAGAAAGTACAAAAAGGTAGGAATTTAAGGAGATGGGACCTGGATAAACTGAAACAACCAGAGGTTGTACAGAGTTTCAGGGAGAGCATAAGAGAACAATTGACAGGAATGGGGGGAAGAAATACAGTGGAAGAAGAATGGGTAGCTTTGAGGGATGAAGTAGTGAAGGCAGCAGAGGATCAAGTAGGTAAAAAGATGAGGGCTAGTAGAAATCCTTGGGTAACAGAAGAAATATTGAATTTAATTGATGAAAGGAGAAAATATAAAAATGCAGCAAAGGAAGCAGCAAACAGGAATACAATCGTCTCAAAAATTAGATCGACAGGAAGTGCAAAATGGCTAAGCAGGGATGGCTAGAGGACAAATGTAAGGATGTAGAGGCTTATCTCACTAGGGGTAAGATAGATACTGCCTACAGGAAAATTAAAGAGACCTTTGGAGATAAGAGAACCACTTGTATGAACATCAAGAGCTCAGATGGAAACCCAGTTCTAAGCAAAGAAGGGAAAGCAGAAAGGTGGAAGGAGTATATAGAGGGTCTATACAAGGGCGATGTACTTGAGGACAATATTATGGAAATGGAAGAGGATGTAGATGAAGATGAAATGGGAGATACGATACTGCGTGAAGTTTGACAGAGCACTGAAAGACCTGTGTCGAAACAAGGCCCCCGGAGTAGACAACATTCCATTGGAACTACTGACGGCCTTGGGAGAGCCAGTCCTGACAAAACTCTACCATCTGGTGAGCAAGATGTATGAAACAGGCGAAATACCCACAGACTTCGAGAAGAATATAATAATTCCAATCTCAAAGAAAGCAGATGTTGACAGATGTGAAAATTACCGAACTATCAGTTTAATAAGCCACAGCTGCAAAATACTAACACGAATTCTTTACAGACGAATGGAAAAACTAGTAGAAGCCGGCCTCGGGGAAGATCAGTTTGGATTCCGTAGAAATACTGGAACGCGTGAGGCAATACTGACCTTACGACTTATCTTAGAAGAAAGATTAAGGAAAGGCAAACCTACGTTTCTAGCATTTGTAGACTTAGAGAAAGCTTTTGACAATGTTGACTAGAATACTCTCTTTCAAGTTCTAAAGGTGGCAGGGGTAAAATACAGGGAGCGAAAGGCTATTTACAATTTGTACAGAAACCAGATGGCAGTTATAAGAGTCGAGGGACATGAAAGGGAAGCAGTGGTTGGGAAGGGAGTGAGACAGGGTTGTAGCCTCTCCCCGATGTTATTCAATCTGCATATTGAGCAAGCAGTAAAGGAAACAAAAGAAAAGTTCAGAGTAGGCATTAAAATCCATGGAGAAGAAATAAAAACTTTGATGTTCGCCGATGACATTGTAATTCTGTCAGAGACAGCAAAGAACTTGGAAGAGCAGTTGAATGGAATGGACAGTGTCTTGAAAGGAGGATATAAGATGAACATCAACAAAAGCAAAACGAGGATAATGGAATGTAGTCGAAGTAAGTCGGGTGATGCTGAGGAATTAGATTAGGAAATGAGACACTTAAAGTAGTAAAGGAGTTTTGCTATTTGGGGAGCAAAATAACTGATGGTCAAAGTAGAGAGGATATAAAATGTAGACTGGCAATGAGAAGGAAAGCGTTTCTGAAGAAGAGAAATTTGTTAACATCGAGTATAGATTTGTCAGGAAGTCATTTCTGGAAGTATTTGTATGGAGTGTAGCCATGTATGGAAGTGAAACATGGACGATAAATAGTTTGGACAAGAAGAGAATAGAAGCTTTCGAAATGTGGTGCTACAGAAGAATGCTGAAGATTAGATGGGTAGATCACATAACTAATGAGGAAGTATTGAATAGGATTGGGGAGAAGAGAAGTTTGTGGCACAACTTGACAAGAAGAAGGGATCGGTTGGTAGGACATGTTCTGAGGCATCAAGGGATCATCAATTTAGTATTAGAGGCAGCGTGGAGGGTAAAAATCGTAGAGGGAGACCAAGAGATGAATACAATAAGCAGATTCAGAAGGATGTAGGTTGCAGTAGGTACTGGGAGATGAAGCTTGCACAGGATAGAGTAGCATGGAGAGCTGCATCAAACCAGTCTCAGGACTGAAGACCACAACAACAACAATCTCCTCGGGAGGTATAAGTAGGGGGAATCAATATATTCGATACCTCATCCAGAAACGCACCCTCTCGAAACCTGGACAGCAAGCTACACCGCGATGCAGAGCGCCGCTCTTGCAGAGTCTGCCACTTGAGTTTGGTAAACATCTCTGTAACGCTATCACGCTTACCAAATAACCCTGTGACGAAACGCGCCGCTCTTCTTTGGAGCTTCTCTATCTCCTATGACAACCCGGCCTGGTACGGATCCCACACTGATGAGCAATACTCAAGTATAGGTCGAACGAGTGTTTTGTAAGCCACCTCCTTTGCTGATGGACTACATTTTCTAAGGACTCTCCCAATGAATCTCAACCTGGCACCCGCCTTACCAACAATTAATTTTATATGATCATTCCACTTCAAATCGTTCCGCACGCATACTCGGAGATATTTTACAGAAGTAACTGCTACCAGTGTTTGTTCCGCTATCATATAATAATACAATAAAGAATCCTTCTTTCTATGTATTCGCAATACCTTACATTTGTCTATGTTAAGTGTCAGTTGCCACTCCCTGCACCAAGTGCCTATCCGCTGCAGATCTTCCTGCATTTCGTTGCAATTTTCTAATGCTGCAACTTCTCTGTATACTACAGCATCATCCGCGAAAAGTCGCATGGAACTTTAGACACAATCTACTACAACCAGTTGTCCCCTGAAAATGAATAAAAGACAAGGGTTCTCAGCGGGAGATGGAGAAAACCCTCGAATCGTTTCGTGAAGCAAATGGATAAGATTATTGACTGTGTGCAGTGTGTTACACTTACTGCTTACACTCGCTCAATGGAACAAAGTTTGATCATAAATAAGCCACTACTCGACGTCACAACTAAGCCGAGATTGCTTTATATACCGCATAGGTCGCGCGATCCGCTCAGGTTTGTCACACACATCGGTTTCTGTCGCCGAAACCGGTTTCAGAGGAGCTTGGATTTTGCGGCGAGGGCAGGTAGTCTCGCCGCAGAACGCACAGTAGCGACACACGTGGTGCTGCCTTGTTTTGTAACGAATCTAATACTGCTAGCAACGGTGGTACCAGTTAAGCAGCTCTCCGCCAGTCAGTTTTTCCTCCTACTCAAACGTTACACCGAAACATCCTTGTACCCAAGTCCTTTGTTTTTCCATTGACGAGTCCTAGCGGCTCGTAATTGTACTCTATGGAAATAGTAAATCAGTAGAGTTTATTTTCATTTGGAGTTTTTATCGATATGGTTGGTAGTATGTATTCAGACTTCCAGCCGAGGCGACGTTTCGATTTTTGCGGATAGTCTCTTTCTCACCAACGAAAGCCGGCAGCGGTGGCCGAGCGGTTCTAGGCGCTTCAGTCCGGGACCGAGCGACTGCTACTGTCGCAGGTTCGAATCCTGCATCTGGCATGGATGTGTGTGATGTCCTTAGGTTAGTTAGGTTTAAGTAGTTCTAAGTTCTAGGGGACTGATGATCTTAGATGTTAAGTCCCATAGTGCTCAGAGCCATTAGAACCAATGAAAAGGGAAAGAGCTCAGTTTTTATAATCTTAAATAAGATCTCGCTACTTGAGACTCCGACAATAGGATGTACTCATTATTTAGCACCAGTGTGGCGTGTTTTATGTGGAACTGAATAAATTAGTTGTCGTTGAGCACTACGTAGAGTATGATGATGTAGCGAGATTAGTATTGTGATAAGATTAGAAAGATTGTCAGATTGTTTAATGACAATGCCGTCGTCTACAGGAAACAGCCGCGCGGTCTGGGGCGCCTTCCCACGGTTCGCGCGGTCTTGGGCGCCTTGCCACGGTTCGCGCGGCTCCTCCCGTAGGAAGTTCGAGTCCTGCCTAGGGCAGGGGTGTGTGTTACTTTCAATTAGATTAAGTAGTGTGTAAGCCTAGGGACCGATGACCTCAGCAGTTTGGTCCCACAGGAATTTACCACCACAAAATCTACAGGAAAGTGTAACGTCCTTGGGTGATCGTAAGGAAATGTTGAAGGACTTAACATTTCTGCTTGGTATAAGAAATCTGTAAATGTGTATCAATGCAAGATAATGGCTATAACAAAGTAAAACAGCCCGATTGCATCCGGTGCAAGACTGGAGTGGGAACACCTTGAGGGCATCACATAGCTTAAATTTTTAGGCGTAATACTGGTAAGCGATAAGAAATGGGCCATCACCTAGTATCAGTATTAGGGAAGGTGGTGAAGAGAAGACACAGTTTTGCAAGAGTTCTGGAAAAATACTCTGCATCTGAATAGAAAATCGCGCACGCAGGCATGGCCAAAATTTTGGGAAACATTCCTCAAACGTAGAGAAAAAAAAATTGTATGGACTTCGGATCTGAGAACTCTTGAATTCTGTGTTAAAGCTCATGTTCTACTTCTCTTCATAACACTAATCATTGGAAACTCACAGAAATATAAAGTACCAGCATTACATGAAATGTTCAACATGCCCTCTTGGTCACATTATAAAACACTTTCCCTGAATAAAATATTCAAAATATGCCCTGTCAGCAAGGATACATGTATCGACCCGCCGTTGAATCCTTGATGCGCTAATATTTCCCTGGAGAACAGTGTACTGTTCCACAGCCTTCCACAATACGAACACGAAGACCTTGTACAACTTTATCGGGGTTTCGTACCCAAATGCTTTCAGGTGCTCCGCAAATGAGTCTGGTGAGTTTAGGTTCGGAGACGGTGGAGACCAAGGAATTGTCCACCTCTGCGTATCCACCCGTCACGGAATCTGTTGTTTAGAAACCTACGAACATGCAGTGAAATAAGGAGCAGGTTCGGAGACGGTGGAGACCAAGGAATTGTCCACCTCTGCGTATCCACCCGTCACGGAATCTGTTGTTTAGAAACCTACGAACATGCAGTGAAATAAGGAGCAGTACCGTCATGCATGATATACATGTTTTAACAGAACAGGTATTCTCTAAGTTACTCCGTTGAGCCTGGGCGAAAGAACATAAGGCCTAACAGTCACTAACAATTAAGGACCAAATACTGACAGAAAATCTTTGTTGATGACGTGATTCTCCAGGGATACATCAGCGCATTAGGCATTCAATGCGACGGCAAATTGACGCATGTATCCTTGCTAATAGAGGGCATTTTGAACATTTCGAGTAGGAAAGTGTCTTATATTGTAACAAAGAGTGTATGTTGAGCATTTCATGTATGAAATCGTTTCATCTAATGCTGGTACGTTCTTTTTCTGCGTGTTTACCGTGATTAATGCGATTATAAAGAGAGATGGAAAGTGAGCAGTGACATGGAAATTGTGTTCCGGATCCATGTCCACGTACACATACAAATGAAATGACACAATTTCAGACACTTTTGATTTTATGTACATAGACTGAAGTGGAGAATGAAAATTTGTATCGAGGCCAGGAATCGAACCCAGATCCCCTTGTTACTACATCTACATCTACATCTACATCCATACTCGGCAAGCAACCTGACGGTGTGTGGCGGAGGGTACCTTGAGTACCTCTATCGGTTCTCCCTTCTATTCCAGTCTCGTATTGTTCGTGGAAAGAAAGATTGTCGGTATGCCTCTGTGTGGGCTCTAATCTCTCTGATTTTATCCTCATGGTCTATTCGCGAGATATACGTAGGGGGGAGCAATATACTGCTTGACTCTTCGGTGAAGGTATGTTCGCGAAACTTTAACAAAAGCCCGTACCGAGCTACTGAGCGTCTCTCCTGCAGAGTCTTCCACTGTAGTTTATCTATCATCTCCGTAACGCTATCGCGATTACTAAATGATCCTGTAACGAAGCGCGCTGCTCTCCGTTGGATCTTCTCTCTCTCTTCTATCAACCCTATCTGGTACGGATCCCACACTGCTGAGCAGTATTGAAGCAGTGGGCGAACAAGCATACTGTAACCTACTTCCTTTGTTTTCGGATTGCATTTTCTTGGGATTCTTCCAAAGAATCTGTCTGGCATCTGCTTTACTGACAATTAATTTTATATGGTCATTCCATTTTAAATCACTCCTAATGCGTACTCCCAGATAATTTATGGAATTAACTGCTTCCAGTTGCTGACCTGCTATTTTGTAGCTAAATGATAAGGGAGCTTTCTTTCCATGTATTCGCAGCACATTACACTTGTCTACATTGAGATTCAATTGCCATTCCCTGCACCATACGTCAATTCGCTGCAGATCCTCCTGCATTTCAGTACAATTTTCCATTGTTACAACCTCTCGATATACCACAGCATCATCCGCAAAATGCCTCAGTGAACTTCCGATGTCATCCACCAGGTCATTTATATATATTGTGAATAGCAACGGTCCTACGACACTCGCCTGCGCCACACCTGAAATCACTCTTACTTCGGAAGACTTCTCTCCATTGAGAATGACATGCTGCGTTCTGTTATCTAGGAACTCTTCAATCCAATCACACAATTGGTCTGATAGTCCATATGCTCTTACTTTGGTCATTAAACGACTGTGGGGAACTGTATCGAACATCTTGCGGAAGTCAAGAAACACGGCATCTACCTGGGAACCCGTGTGTATGGCCCTCTGAGTCTCGTGGACGAATAGCGCGAGCTGAGTTTCACACGACCGTCTTTTTCGAAACCCATACTGATTCCTACAGAGTAGATTTCTAGTCTCCAGAAAAGTCATTGTACTCGAACATAATACGTGTTCCAAAATTCTACAACTAATCGACGTTAGATATATACGTCTATAGTTCTGCACATCTGTTCGACGTCCCTTCTTGAAAACGGGGATGCGTGCGTTAGCCACTAATCCATCTAGGCACAGTGGCTGACACAACTGCACAGGTTAACCTGGCATGCCTCACTCCTTGAGCCAAATTCTCCCGCCCGCATCTCGTGTTCGTGCGGTATCGTTCTCGCTTCCCACGCACGGGTTCCCGGGTTCGATTCCCGGCGGGGTCAGGGATTTTCTCTGCCTCGTGATGGCTGGGTGTTGTGTGCTGTCCTTAGGTTAGTTAGGTTTAACTAGTTCTAAGTTCTAGGGGACTAATGACCATAGATGTTAAGTCCCATAGTGCTCAGAGCCATTTGAACCAAATTCTCCCCGCCGCCCCAGTCTACTTTAAATCCGCCCCTCACACGAACAGAACTGCCGAGCCTCTCCATGTGTGACCGATGACCGTAGCAGTCTGGTCCCTTTAATCCCCCAAACAAACCAACCAAGCTCTCCATGTTCTGGAATAGCACCTCACCATCCAGGGTAATCCGTGCAGTTGTGTGAGCTGCTGTGTCAAGTGGCTAACGCACCTGACTACTAAGCAGGAAACCCGGATTCGACTCCTGGTCTGGGTACAAATCTTCACCCGCCGCTTCAGTACATATACATGTAACACAAAATGGTTCAAATGGCTCTGAGCACTATGGGACCTAACTTCTGAGGTCATCGGTCCCCTAGAACTTAGAACTACTTAAACCTAGCTAACCTAAGGCCATCACATACATCCATGCCCGAGGCAGGATTCGAATCTGCGACCGTAGCGGTCGCGCGGTTCCATACTGTAGCACCTAGAACCGCTCGGCCATCCCGGCCGGCCGTGTAACACATTTTCTTCCTCTAGTAATGGAGTTTTGATATTTTTGGAGCAAAAACCTGATGATGGTCGAAGTAGAGAGGATATAAAATGTAGACTGGCAATGAAAAGGCAAGCGTTTCTGAAGAAGAGAAATTTGTTAACATCGAGTATAGATTTAAATGTCAGGAAGTAGTTTCTGAAAGTATTTGTATGGAGTATAGCCATGTATGGAAGTGGAACAAGGACGATAAATAGTCTGGGCAAGAAGAGAATAGAAGCTTTCGAAATGTGGTACTACAGAAGAATGCTGAAGATTAGATGGGTAGATCACACAACTAATGAGGAGGTATTGAATAGAATTGGGCAGAAGAAATTTGTGGCACAACTTGACTAGAAGAAGGGATCGGTTTGTAGGACATGTTCTGAGGCATCAAGGGATCATCAATTTAGTATTTGAGGGCAGCGTGGAGGGTAAAAATCAGAGGGAGAGCAAGAGATGTATAGACTAAACAGATTCAGAAGGACGTAGGTTGCAGTAGGTACTGGGAGATGAAGAAGCTTGCACAGGTTAGAGTAGCATGGAGAGCTGCATCAAACCAGTCTCAGGACTGAAGACGACGACGACGACGACGACGACGACGACGACGACGACGACAACAGCAGCAGCAGCAGTTACGTTCAATGTTTCCTGAACGTTTGGCCATTCCTTTTGTTTCACTCTGTATGACGTCTGTGTTTGAAGTCCTTATCAACCAGGTGCGTCAGAGGACATGGAACAAAGTGAGAGACGTTGCTGATAATTTTAATAGTGCGGTATAGCGCATGAAAAAGTGTAACAAAACGCTCGAGGAACTTAAATGGGAATCCTTGGAAGAATAGAGACCATGAGAATAGGATAAGAGAGTAAGACACGTACAAAGGCCTTCTCCCTTGCTCAGTACGCAAATGGAACAGGACAGAAAATCGATAATACTGGTATGAAGTATACCCTGCCATGTACACAGTGGCTTGCGGAATATACACAGGATGCAGATGAAGGTACTGGTTACAAGCTTCAGGGACAACGTAATTAAAGAATCTATAGAATTGTGTCGAAAAACAAGCACGCTTAGGATTTTAAATTCATACGTGACCTGGGATCAGTCACTCGATTTGCTATGACTTCATTGGCCATCTTATTTGTCAGAGCCGGAAAATATCAAACTAGTGTTTTTTTTTCTTGGAATAAAGGCACGACAAAAGAAAAGAAAAATGTCGTGAGGAACATAAGGCGTAGCAAAGCGCGGGGAGTCTGAATCGTTCATAATAGGAATGCAACTGCAACAATACCTCACTTCATTTGCGCTCCAGTATGGGAGCACACGCAAGTCCACTAGTAGCAGGGCAATGGCCAGAATACTGTATGCGATACAGTTTCGTGCTGTTTCACCATTATAACTGACTATTCATCTGGGTTTGTCATCCCACTAGCTGCAGCGTGACGCGCCTCTACGTATTGGACGCCTGCACTCACAGGCGCCGAGTGACTAATTCGAGAAGGTGACTTGCGTTGGCGGCGTTCTAACGAAGCGTAATTGGCGGTGGGAGTAGCTGCCGCCACCGAAGGGGCAGATCTGTGCCAATGCAGCTTTTTATCTCCTATCCATTAGTATCTTGACGAGCGCTAATGGAATGAACTCTCCCACGTGTTTTATCAGTGCAGCTGGGTAAGAAAAGATAGACCACTGGCCTCAGACTAAGACTTGAACTCTGGGCAGACGATGACCTCATGTACTGTTCCCGGGTCACTTTTCTCATTGTCTTCTCAGCGAGGAGACAAAACCAGATGTGAATACTGAGCGGCGTGGCGGACTGTTAACACGCTGCACTCGTGTCACGATAAACGACTGTGCTGGGCCGAAATTCGGAATCGGATTCCTGCCTACCTGTTACTCTACCAGAGTTCGTGTCATGTTGTTTGGAATACACAGAGAAAAGAATGGCAAGCTGAAACGTGAGGTCGATCTGTGAGGCGTTCTCAGTTAATGTGGTTGGTACATACGGGATTATTATAATTAAAGTGATGCTACTCACAGAGTTCCAGTGTGGATTGCAATTACCATATGATTCCAGAAGTTGGTAAACATGCAAATGCGTTAAAGCGGAACCGATTTACGCTGGAAAAATTACTTTCTAATTTTCTCCACCAGGTGCAAATCTGCGCTTGCAGCATCTCGTCGTCTTCCCCGGTGCGCATATTGAAAATATTGTGTTAGCGTCGGTTAATAGCATCAACATTACACCTTTCTCACTTGTTTGACCTTTCCTGACCACGTCCCGTTCCTAATCCATCACATATGGAAACATTTCTATGCGTCTGTTGAAGCTGAAGAGTACAATTAAATGCCATCACAATTTCTTTAAAAAAAAAGATAAATTACGAGGGTGTGCTGAAGAGTAATGCTTCCGAATTTGTGGAAACACTTAAGGATTTTTAAATAAATATGCCCCTCTCCTTTCTCACCAATCTTGCAACCATTTACACCGCTATCCCCTCCACTATTCTCAACAATGGAAAACATCCAAACCCCTAATTTACCTCAAACTCCCACAAAGCACCTACAGATACCTCCACCTACCGCCTCATCTGCCTGACCTCAGCGTTTAGCGAGGTCTTCGAATACATCCTCTCTCGACACATCCATCAACACTTGAACCAATTCCACTTTCTTTCCGTTAACACGTGTAGCTTTAGTCTGTTTCTCCTCTGATGACTAGCCCATGCTTCTCACCCATCTCCTATCCCACCAACTCAACTCCCGTAAATCCACTGTATTCAACTCCCTCAACCTAGGAAAAGCCTACGACCGTGTATGGCATTCTGGTCTCCTTTTCAAACTCCAGACATGCACTTCCAATTAATTATGTTTGCCTTATTGCATCATTCTTATCTAATCGCCCATCCTTTGTCGCTGTTAACAATACCAATTCCCGTACCTTCCATCCCACTGCTGGAGTGCCCCAAGGGTCTGTCCTCTCCTCCCCTTTATCTTCTGTACACCGCTGATATGCCCAAACCACCCCCACCCATTAATCTTCTTCAGTATACTGATGACACCGCTTTCCTCTTCCTCTACTCTACACTCTAGAAATCCCAGCTATCCCTTCAAATTCACCTTAATCGGCTTACCTCCTTGTGTGACCAGTGGAGCCTCAAGATCGACCTCTCCGAAGCAAAGGCAATAATTATAGAACGAATCATCTGCACCTTCAGCCCCCATGACTTCCACCTTACCATATACAACTTTACTATTCAACTAACACACTAAAATATCTTAGACTAATCGTCGACAGGCAATTAACGTGGAAACCCCACCCACTAACCGTCCAGCAGGAAGCCCACAAGAGATTAAACCTACTAACAAGCCGAAATTAGGGCTTACATCTTTCCACTGTTCTCCACATCCGCAAAATCCTATTCCGATCCTTCCTCTGCTATGCAAATGTGGCATGGATCTACGCACCACCAAAGTTCTAAAAGTTCCTCCAAATCTTCGAATGCTATGCGCTCAATCTCGCTTTCCGCATCCGTTTACCTTCCCCCACCTGGATGCTCTTTCATCTCATCTAATTCCCACCTCTCCTCACCTACATCGAACACCTACGCATCTCCTAGACTCTCCGCAAACTAGTTTCCAAAACTCCATTGTCTCCCTTCCGTTCACCAACCCCGGTATGGTGCTGCGCCTTCACAAACGCATCCCTCCGTCCCTACACCTCGACACACTATTTATCCCTCCTACAAACTTTAACTCTTCCCCACCTATACCCCTCAATGTCAGGGCTCCTCTCTAAACTACTCCTCATCCTCTGTTTTCACACCGACTGTATTTCCCACTATTCACCCCAGCTCCTACCTCTCATCTCCATAATTTTCCTATCTAATAACTCTAAAGAATAGACTCTTATCCAGCAGTACTTCACACCCTAGTGCAGGTCCTTAAGCATTTACTTGAAAGTGCAGTGCTTCAATGCTTTTTATACGAGGAATTTCACTTTCCTGCAGTGTTTCTAAAATGGATACATTTCCGTTGTTTTTAACCGTCGTCTTCGGTTTTTAATTTAAAATAGGAAACAGCCTTAAATTTTGTTTGTATTTATTGTTGTAAACCTTAAGTCGCCTGGCTGAAGAGCGGAAAACTGTTGCGCTTAGAGCCCACCCGCGACCCATATGGGGTGGGGAGGATGAAATAACAACAAAGTAAAGAAAATTATGGATAGTACGAAACACACTTCAATAAGTGAACTCTGTACATTTGAGCATATTGCCATTGCACAACTTAGTCCTTGGTGAATTCTTGTCCTGTGTGATTCTCTGTTTTTTGTATGGAACGAGAGCGGACACTGTCTGGCTGTAGTATCCTGTTTGTACCCTTCTGAACACAGGTTAGCTTATTCAGACTTTAAACAGGCAATTGTCCTCCCGACAGAAGATCGGGGCAAACGAGTCATTTGCTCTTTGGAGAAAAAATTGGGTAGGGGGGATTAGTGGACCTTTTCTGAGTCGTAAAGTTCGTGTCAGCATTCTAGAGCGAGGGTTTTGCAAATGTTCACTACCCAATGATCTGACGCAGCAATCGTGCAGGAAATATGTGAGCTTTTGAAAAGAGCTTAGGTGTCGAATTCGGTTTAGCCATCAGTTTCAGTGATCACTGGATTGCTATAAAATTTAGTGCTGAAAGTGATGTTCTCGCAGCTGCTACCTGCCAATAACATGATAGATTTCAACAAAACAGCAAAAGTAATCCTGGGAACACCTACAGTTTACATTCTGGGAAGTCAGAGCACTGTCAGATACATTTCTGGCTGTTAAAACTGCAACGCAAGGGAGGATGGTAAATACAGAAATTTTACTAAACGTGCCTATGCGGTATAGCAGGTATAGTAGGAAGAATGTATGATTAAATTTAGCAAGTATACAGGGGAGAAATTTAGTACAGGGAGATGCCACCTCTGGCGGCAAAAAAGGACCTAACCCAGGTGGGCATGGAGCAGAACTGAGGTTGGTTAACAGATATGGGGTCTTCATTCCATGCCGATTGAACTCTTCGCCATAGTTTATTAATCGTAGTGGCTGGCGATTGGTGGCGTGCCAGTCTCTCGGCAACTCGTGACCGACTGTGCTCAATGGGTGAGAGATCTGGAGAATGTGCTGGCTGGACCAACATTTGAACACACATCTAGATAGATCAGGGCAGCAGGTGAAACGCATGGTCTTGCGTTATCTCGTTGAAAGATAACGTCACGCAGACCTCGAAGGTATGTCATCGAAATGCCGTACGCAGAACTTAGTCGCCTGAAGAGACGATGTGGTGCTACTCCTACACCCGGTGATATCGTTGGAAACGCCTGTCATCTCGGCGACCATCGTTTCGGCAGCAGTCAGTGGCGCTCCAGGCATCGTCACACTGCTGAGCGAATACTTCTCTTGCTGGGAACATGCCTATTTTATGACTAAATGTACGTGGCGTAGTTGGCTGTAAGCACAGCTCAGCAAACAATACACTAGCTGATCAAAAGCATCCGGACACCCCTGTGTAAACTGACCTCTACATACCGCAAGAAGCGGCCTCTCTCGTATAAAAGGAGGTGGGGAGTATTGTGTTGTCAGTGGAGAAGTAACGGCAGAATGGTACTGTCGAGAGAGCTCAGTGACTTCGAACGTGCTCTAGTCATTGGATGTCACCTGAGTAACAAATTCATCACGGACATTATATCCCTCCTAAAGCTGCCACAATCGACTGCTGGTGATGTGGCTGAAGTGGAAACGCGAAGGAACAGCAGCTAACAGAGTCCAGGCATATCTTATGCTCTGAGGAACAGGGACCGTCGAGCACTGCGGACTGTAGTCGTAAAAAATGACATGACGCCAGCGGTAGGAATCACTCGTCAGTTCCAAAGTGCTTACCGGTAGTCTAGCTAGCGCATCGGCTCTGCACAACGAGTTATAAAGAATGGATCACAGTGATAGAGCAGCATAGCATAGGCCAAATATTTGTTAGTCACTGCTAAGCTACACTTGAGGTGGAGGAAAGAGCGACACCATTGAACCGTGGATGACTTGAAACGTGTGATTTGGAGTGATGAAGCACGCTGTACGCTGTGATAATCCGGCTGAAGGGTATGGGTTTGACGAATGGCTAGAGAACATTACGAGACGTGTGTAGAGCCACCAGTGAAGTACGGAGTAGGTGAAACTTTCTGGCAGATTAAAACTGTGTGCCGGACTGAGACTCGAACTCCTTTCTTTCAAGAGTTCCTCGCAGGTTCGCAGGAGAGCTTCTGTAATGTTTGGAAGGTAGGAGACGAGGTACTGGCGGAAGTAAAGTTGTGAGCACGGGGCGTGAGTCGTGTTTGGGTAGCTTAGTTGGTAGAGCACTTGCCCGCGAAAAGCAAAAGTCCCGAGTTCAAGTCTCGGTCCGGCACACAGTTTTGATCTGCCAGAAAGCTTCATATCAGCGCACACTCCTCTGCAATGTGAAAATCTCATTACGGAGTAGGTGGTGGTACGGTATGAGGCTGTTTCTGATGGTTAGGGTGTAACCTCCTTATTGCACTTAAGAAAACGCTAAATGGGGAAGGATATGAACACGTTTTACCACATTATGTACTACATACTGTAAAGGAATGCTGTTTGTAACAGCATTGACAATGTAGTCTGTTGTAAAGCAGTATCCATGAGACAATGGTTTGTGGACAATTACGTTCCTGAAACGGAGTAGCTGTCCCGACCTGAACTGCGCCCATCATTACTACTATCGCTGGATTCGTTTCTTGAATGAGAATGGTCTGCCATTCCTTCAGGCATTCAAACAGCTCACTGAAATTATCTTCAGCATAGCTGAAGCAGTCATACAGTCGAAGGGTTGACTAAGCCCACGTCAATGTCCAGTAATGTGTATCGAGATATTTTTGATCAGATAGTGAATGTCTAACTCTCGGGCGCTAGTCCGCAGCTCGTGGTCTCGCGCTCGCGTTTTCGCTTCCAGAGCACGGGGTCCCGGGTTCGATTCCCGGCGGGATCAGGGATTTTCACCTGTCTCGATATGAATGGGTGTTTGCGTTGTCCACATCATTTCATCCTCATTCATGAAAGTGGCGAGATTGGGCTGAGCAAAGGTTGGGAATTTGTATGGGTACTGATAACCGTGCAGTTGAGCGCCCCACAAATCAAAATATCACCACCACCACTCTCGGGCGCTAGTCGCGAGGTTCCGTTAAGGAAATGCATGGCGTTGATTATGGCTCCCCGAATCCACAGGTCCCGTACTAGAATGGCTGTCGTGCAATCTCTACCAACGCTAGCAGTGACATCGCGGAACGATAAACTGGTCTCGATAGGTCACCATCCTGCCGTCGTCGAATTCCAGAAGTGCCACTAGAAGTTTGTCCCTTTGACACGAGGAATAACAAGAGCTTCTCACAAATAACAACGTTGAAATGTAATTTCTTAATGAGAAACCCTCTGTGTTACCTTCCCTTGCGCACCGAACGTAGACGGCGTTACGTACTTCGTGTGGTTTGCTCAGAAATGGTGATCATCTGAATGTCCTAGCATATAAATCATTTAGTGCCAGTTTAACCTTTGTTGCAAGCAGGCTTCAAGGCCTAAAGAGTTCGGTGGCCTGTAGCGTAGGAAGCAGGGAGGAAAACACGGGCTGTGCGTAAGCGTGACCCTACGATGTATAAATGTTGGTGCAGAGGCGGTTGTAGGGACGCAACCCACGCTGGATGGCGCTCGATTTAGAAGGCCGCGCCGCCGTGGGAGCGCATCGCCTCACCTCGCCACGCCTAGCCTAGCCTCCAGCGCCACGCTCCAAATCGCCTGACGCCTTCATTCACACTCCTGGCCGTCGCTGCTTATTTCAGTCCTACTAATTTTGGAGGGAGGAAGGGCAGTGTTCAGTTAACTGGTGGGATGGAAAGTTTATTATTTAAGGGTGACATCTTGAAGTAAAATGACAGTGCCGCCATCGTCTGACCAGGATTCTAGTTTCATTGATCCGTGCCACGGAGAGAGGTGAAAACGAATTTAAGCATACATCAAAGGAGAATGCGGTGAACTGAAAGGTTTAAGCACAATCTGAAATGTCTGTTTGCATAGGTTAAGCGATTAAATTATGCAGGACGTATCTTCTAAGATTCAAGCACAAAATTGCTCTGAGCACTATGCGACTTAACTTCTGGGGTCATCAGTCGCCTAGAACTTAGAACTACTTAAACCTAACTAACCTAAGAACATCACACACATCCATGCCCGAGGCAGGATTCGAACCTGCGACCGTAGCGGTCACGCGGTTCCAGACTGAAGCGCCTAGAACCGCACGGCCAACACCGGCCGGCATTCGAGCACAGTTACAGTATCTTTTGTTAGGGTATATACGCTACCTCACAAAAACAGCAAAGTGCCCAGAAAGAGGGGAGAAAACTAAATGAAATTTCACTGGTTTAGTTGGTATGCGATGTTATTTCAGTGATCACATTTACAAAGAACTTGGCGGTACGGGCCCACTTAACAGTATGACGTTACACCCCCTCCGACGTAGATGCATGCACTGACTTCGTTCCGAAGGGTGTCATAAAACCATTGTATCCCCTCGTGAGCCGAACTGGCCCACAGCTGTAGTAACCGGTCCTTAATATTCCGAACACTGTCGCTGGATCTCTCACGTCCTGTCGGGGGGACAGATCTAGGTATTTTGCTGGCCATAGGAGTACCTCGCCAAACTGGGCGCAATATTCATACATCGTAGACGCACCCTAAGTCTTTAAGCAGCGAACTTTTGGTGCCATCCAAGGCTGAAGCTAGGAAATCTGGCCCTGTGGCGGTTATTGTGGTGTTCCTTTGGTGGCGATCAGCCCCTGGTCCATGCGTGTTTCACAACTACATTTGTCATGACTGACGAGAGCATTTTCAGTGGTCATAATATGCACATACCTGTGAAATGCTGTCTAAGCCTTTAGTCATAATTCCTTCCGTCAGTTCAGAGTTTCCATTCTCCGTAAATCCCCTCTTACACGACCGCCTGTCTTGTCTAAATCGAATATATGTAGTGGGTGCGCGTCACACGCCAGCATACAAATCAGGCCGACAACCACGTCGCAAGTAGGTCAGTGACGCCAGTTTAATTAATTAACCAGTTGTGGCGGGCGTCGTGTTCTATTTTTTTTTTCGGAGTATGCTGAAAAATGTACACATGCAGTGGCATGTGTGCAATACATACGTATGAGCCCCACTTAACGGTATGAATCGTCGCGGGTAGCCGCGAGTTCTAAGGCGCTTTTCATGGTTCGCGTGGCTTCCCCCGTCGGCGGTTCGAGTCCTCTCTCGGGCATGGGTGTGTGTGTGTTGTCCTTAGCGTAAGTTAAAGTTAGATTAAGTAGTGCGTAAGCTTAGGGACCGATGAACTCAGCAGTTTGGTCACACAGGATCTTAACACAAAATAACGAAATAATAAATTACGGTATGACGTTACACTTTGCCTGTCCTAAAGCACTCGCTGATTCCGTTGTGAATAGTATCATAATTTCGTTGTTTCCGATCGTGAGCCAGGTTTGCCCACAACTGTTGTAATTGCTGTTTGTCCAGTGGCAGTATCAAGAGTTGGCTGAGCTGGTCCCATACTTGCGGGAACAAAACTGTTTTCACAGGTCTTCAGAGCCCCCGTAGTAGTTGTAATTATGTCAAAAAAATGGTTCAAATGGCTCTGAGCACTATGGGACTTAACATCTGAGGTCATCAGTCCCCTATAACTTAGAGCTACTTAAACCTAACTAACCTAAGGACATCACACACATCCATGCCCGAGGCAGGATTCGAACCTGCTACCGTAGCGGTCGCGCGGTTCCAGACTGTAGCGCCTAGAACCGCTCGGCCACACGGGCCGGCTGTAATTATGTCTTTTAGGTATTTCGTGTCTCCGGAAAAGTTGTTCAATCAGAACCACACAGTCAGTTGAGGAAATGTAGCCATCTTTGAGATTGAAAGCTGCAGAACGTGACGTGTTACCCTGGCTGTCGTGAACGTCAGACACAGCATAAATTTCAGATGTGTCTTTGAGGAGAATGCTAGGATCTGTACTGTTCATGTTCAGATACTACTGATGTGACGGGTAGTATCATTTGCGCGGATCGTGGTCTCGCTATTTTTAAGACAATGAGGCTTAAATCCACGAACACCACACAGATTATTTTAGTTTCTCGCGTTTTCCTGAAACGCTTTCGAAATTTCCGGGATGTTTCCTTCTTCAAAAGAATCATTCCAGCAATTTTCCATTATTTTGAAAAGGAAACACTTGATTTCCTTCACCAAGCACAGCTTCGGCGTCTCCTACTGAAATTTGAACTCTGATATTCCTTCCTTTACATTACTTCCTTATGCAGACCTTTCACGGATGACGCGGCTATCTGTGAAATAGTAGCCATAAATATAAGGGGGCGATTAAAAAGTCGCCGTTTGAGGGCATTGCTGCAGCGTATAGGCAACGTAGCGCGACTCCGATGCGGATGTACAGAGTGGTCAGATACAGTCTGAAAAGCTCGTAAGGGTGTTGCAAGCCGCTGCGAATTCAAACGGCCCGCCGGATACAATTAGTTTCAGTTGTTCCTATAGCGTAGAAGATAGCGCGCGACACTGTTCAGCTTTTGGCTCGGGCTCGATCCTTACTACAGTCCCATGACCAATTTTTGTATCGATCTCTTGTTCGATTTGAGGAAATAAAACGGAGGACACGTTTGGCGATAGTCTCTCGCGGACCGCTTGATTCTGCGTGCGCAACGTCCCGATTGGCTCACTTCCATGATAATTAACATGGAAACGGCAGAACGTATCGAATTTTTTTCCACAAGTTATTTCTCAGCACGACCTACCCCGCAACACCTTGACAAGGATTTCAGATTGTTTCTGGCCACTCTGTATAAGTCCCGACATATAGGCAAGGGATTAGTGTTGCTTTCGTGTCTTTCCAACATGCTTGCGGAAAATGCGGCCCGTGAATTACGGCGATGTTATTACCAAACACATCCAAACAGGACCAGTATGTCGTTACTTTTTCCTTGGCTGCCGAAGGACAAACACCGCTAGACGTCCATCGGAGAATGAAGAAAGTGTGTGGGGGCAGCCTGTCCGTCGAAAAGCACCGTTGTGGAAGTAGCCAACTGGTACAAAACCTGTGAAAGGAAATAAGTGAAGGCTTCGTGAATCGTTAAAATGTAGAAATATTTGAGACATCTGTAATCTGACAAGTTGTAAAAATATCCAAGGCAACCATGTGTAGCGATTCGAGGTGAAACAATCAGTTGCAGGCTTCATTTTACTGGTAGGGTATTGCGAAGCGGCAGTTTGTATACAAAACAGATTGCTTACAACACCTCCATAGTAATTTCACTCCTTGTGACATCGGACTATCAAGGAATACCGAGCGTATACCAAGGTACGTATTTCGGTATGCAGACGGTGTAACAGGCTTGTTGAAAAATTGTAACTGACATGTTGGTATCTCGTAAAAACAATTTAGAAAACTTCAGGAATCGATTTTCAGTTCAGAATCCACAATTAATGTTCTTCATCCCCCTACATACCGCTCTTAAACACATCGCTAAAATAAACCCGCTTGCACCCGATCGCCAGGTGCGTTCAGTACCCCTAGACGTTCTGATTGCAAGATAAGCTAAACAACAGCGCATACAGAGGCATTTGCATAATTTTTTCCACTTGTAAAATTTAACTGGAAGACATTCTACCAGTAAAGCTCGATTCTTTCAAGAAACTAACTCCCATGTATAAAAAAGGCTTCCGACGTCAGATTACTTCAGAAATGAGTTATTGCGTTAAATATTTGATTTCAAGCATGTAAGCGAGAAATAGTGCTTAAATTGTCTTGGAAGTCACTAAAATCTGAAATACTGGATGAAGGAATTCTGGGTATTTTCACCATGTCAGTTACGCTGCCTGAAGAGTACAATTTCTAAGCGTAATATTTGTCTTCATGTGTTAAAATTTTAAAATAATAGTTACACCTATTTGTGAGTAGATTACGAAAGCATTTTAAATTTTTACATTCGGTCAGTAATTACGCGAAATATTGAAATCAGAATTGCCGTTACACTGGCAATCTGTTCCGGGATATTTGCTTAGTAATATAGATAAGATTGTGATAAATAAATGAGCAACGTCTAGTAATCAGCTAGTGATACAATCAAACGTATTCTGGTGTTGCTGACACATACTGTACCTCTTTCTAGAACTGAAGATCGACTATTTCGAGTGCTTCGTAATGCTAAAGGAAAAAAAGAGCAAATAAGGAAAAATGATGATTCAACATGGTCGCGTAGATACTTGACATGTCTGCACACGTCTCGATAGTATACTGGAAAACCAGTTCTCTGGAATGTAGTTACGATGCGAACGTCATAAGGAAGCTTAACAGACCAGCTTATATAAACGAAGTCAGATTCGATGATTAGTATTCTGAGAGTGGTTGGTTGCCTGCAGCGCTGGTATCTGTAGGAGGAGGATGTCACTGAGACTTACTTATTCAAATATCCCGGCTTTTATGTCGTGGTCCGATGACTTTAATTTATTTTTTGTTAGAACACAACGTTTCGCCCCGTCTGCGAAGGATGCCTTCATGGGGAGGGGGACGGGGGGGGGGTGTAGCTTTCTCGAATGGACGACACACACCTTGGTTCGCTACTGACAAGCAAAATGCCGTTTCCGTGTTCTCTTGAGCAAAGGCGTGACGTCATGTGAGCCAGGATGTGCATCAGACCTTCCAGAAAGCTGCAACTCCAGCTGAAGATGTCCTTCGTAGACGGAGAGGAAACGTTGGGTTTCAGCAAAAAAATTCATCCAACCACGGAATAATGGTCCCGAATATTTTAATACGTGTGACGTTTCCGGCATTGAACGTTCTCATTTTACACAACGAGACTGCAAAGAAATCTAGAGTATTGCTAAAAAAATCCGACGGGAGTAATGAATAAACAGCAACAAAATTTCTCTAGTTTCGAATTATGTTCATTAGGTGGTGCTGCAAAGCTTGTAGATACTAATTGGAAATCAAAATATACTGTCGAAAGGTATGGAAAAGCTTTGGTATTGCTATCAGTTCAGATTGTCGTAGTTAGGTCCTCGGCGGCGAATGTTCATCTGAGAAGAGGGTATCGTCAGGAGTGCCCCAGGGAAGCATGATGCAGCCGCTATTATTATCTATATAAATGAATGATCTGACGGTCAGGATGAGCAGAAATCTGCCACTGTTTGCTGGTGATGGCGTGGTACACGGGAACGCATCGTCGTTGTGACTGTAGGACGACGAAAGATGACTCTGGAAAAATTTTAGTTGGTGTGTGAATGGCAGCTAGCTCTAAATCTAGAAAAATGTAAGTTAATGCAGACGAACATGGAAAAACAATCTCGTAGTGCTCGAATACAGCATTAGTAGTGTACTACTTAACGTCTAGTCGGTTAAATATCTAGGCGTATCGTTGCAAAGCGATATGAAGTGGAACGAGCATGTAAGGATTGTAATGGAGAAGGCGAATGGTCGACTTCGGTTTATTGGATTAGTTTTAGGAAAGTGTAGTTAATCTATAAAGGAAATTGCATGTAGAATACTAACGCGACCCATTCTTCAGTACTGCTACAAAGTTTGGGATCCCCACCAGGTCGGATTAAAGGAAGACACCGAAGCAATCCAGGGACTGGCTGCTAGAGTTGTTACCGGTAGGTTCACTCGACAAGCAAGAATCACGGAGATGCTCCGGGACCTCAAATGGGAAACCGTGGAGGGAAGGCGACGTTCCTTTTTCGAGGAACGCTATTGAGAAAATTTAGAGAACTGGCCTTAATTGCTGACTCTAGAACGATCGTACTGGGACCAACGTACATCTCGCGTAGGGATCACGAGGATACGGTACGAGAAATTAGGGATCTTTGGAGGCAGCTAGACAGTCATTCTTCTCTCACATCCATTTACGAGTGGAACAGGAAGAGAGAAGACTAGTACTGGAACAACGTATCCTCCGCCACGCACCGTACTGTGGTGTGCGTAGTATGAATGTAGATGTAGCTGGCTCTTTGGGCTACCGAGCTACATTGCTAGCTTTTCGCATCGCCAAATTTTACCACTTAGTGGACTCCCGCTATCGTAACATCAGGGGCCAATAGAACTTCGAAAGACTTGAGATAATACACAAGCTTGTAAATTCTTTGACTAAGGTCAGTGTCTCACCCATTTGTAATAAGGCCATGCGACCGTGATCGTGGCCTCTAGGAACCTCGGCGGTTTTGGCGGGCAACGCGGCCGAAGGTCGCACTGGAAGTGGAGTGAATGAAACGTGGCGCCCACGTCGCCGTCTTCCTTGTGTGGAGGAGCCGGTTGCCACAGACACAGACTAGCCTTCCTGGCGGTCGGGATAGCAATATCAAGGTCTGTCCCCTCACCTTCCGTAACCGATACTGCTCAGCTCCAACGCTGCGCGAACCAGCACGTCTCGCTCCCGGGCACAGTTATTCCTACTTACTGTTAGAAACGCCAGCGAGGTTTGACATAAGTCGCCTGCAGCCATTGAAATTGAGCGTATGTCTAAACCAGACGATGTATGTACGTGTGTTGTTGCGGTTTTCTGTCCGAGGACTGACGCATCTCTACATGCTAGTCTACCTTGTGCAAGCCTCTTCATTTCTGTGTAACTACTGCAACTTACATCCATTTGGACCTGATCATTATGGTCAATCCTTAGCCTGTCTTTGTCTTTAACTCCCACGCTCCTCTCCCTTACAATACTGACGATTCCTAGACGCTTTCCTACCAACCGATCCCTACTTTGTCAGGAAGTACCACGAACTTCGTTCCTCCCCTATTCATTTCAGTACCACTCATTACTTACCCGATCTACTCATCAAAGCCGGCCGCGGTGGTCTAGTGGTTCTAGGCGCGCAGTCCGGAACCGCAGGACTGCTACGGTCGCAGGTTCGAATACTGCCTCGGGCATGGATGTGTGTGATGTTCTTAGGTTAGTTAGGTTTAAGTAGTTCTAAGTTCTAGGGGACTGATGACCACAGAAGTTAAGTCCCTTAGTGCTCAGAGCCATTTGAACCATTTTTCTTTACTCATCAAATTCATTAGAAAATTGCAGCGAAATGCAGGAAGATATGCAGCGGATAGGCACTTAGTGCAGGAAGTAGCAACTGACCCCTAACATTGACAAATGTAATGTATTGCGAATACATAGAAAGAAGGATCCTTTATTGTATGATTATATGATAGCGGAACAAACGCTGGTAGCAGTTAGTTCTGTAAAATATCTCCGAGTATGCGTGCGGAACGATTTGAAGTGGAATGATCATATAAAATTAATTGTTGGTAAGGCGGGTGCCAGGTTGAGGTTCATTGGGAGAGTCCTTAGAAAATGTAGTTCATCAACAAAGGAGGTGGCTTACAAAACACTCGTTCGACCTATACTTGAGTATTGCTCATCAGTGTGGGATCCGAGCCAGGTCGGATTGACGGAGGAGATAGAGAAGATCCAAAGAAGAGCGGTGCGTTTCGTCACAGGGTTATTTGGTAAGCGTGATAGCGTTACGGAGATGTTTAGCAAACTCAAGTGGCAGACTCTGCAAGAGAGGCGCTCTGTCGTTTCTGGATGAAGTGTCGAATATATTGCTTCCCCCTACTTATCCCTCTCGAGGAGATCACGAATGTAAAATTAGAGAGATTCGAGCGCGCACGGAGGCTTTCCGGCAGTCGTTCTTCCCGCGAACCATACGCGACTGGAACAGGAAAGGGAGGTAATGACAGTGGCACGTAAAGTGTCCTCCGCCACACACCGTTGGATGGCTTGGGGAGTATAAATGTAGATGTAGATAAAATATTCGGCACTCCCCTTTAGCATGGTATTTCATCTACATCCATACTTCGCAAGCCACCTTGCTGTGTGTGGCGCAGGGTACTTTCTGTACTGCTGTCGCCCCCCCCCCCTCCCCTTCTTCCTGCTGTCCCGAATATTTCGCTAGAGGAAAGACTGCCGGTAAGCGTCTGTGTGGACTCGAATCTCTCTCATTGTATCTTCATGGTCTTTTGGTGAGACCTACGCAGTAGAATTATGATGATGATATTTGGTTTATGGGCCGCTCTACTGCGCGGTTATCAGAGCCCGTACTAATTTCCAACCTTTAGACAGCCCAGTCTTGCCACTTTCACGAATGATGATAAAATGATGCGGATAACAACCACACACTTCCCGAGCGCAGAAAATCCCAGACCCGGCCGGGAATCGAACCCACATGGTGATGCAGAACGCCTTTTGCAGCGTCTGCCACTGGAGTTGGTTGATTATTTCTGACGCTTTCGTGCTTACTAAATGAAGCGGTAATGAAACACTTCATTCGTCATTGGATCTTCTCTTTCTCCTCTACCTATTCTGTCTGCTGTGGATCCCAGACTGACGAGCAGTATTAAAGTATTGGCAAAACGAATGTTTTGTAAGGTACCTCTTGTTGGACTAAATTTCCTAAGGAGTCTTTCAATGATCTGTCTAGCATCTACGCTGAAGAGCCAAAGAAATTGGTACCTCTGCCTAATATCGTGTAAGGCCAGAGCGAAGACGCAGAAGTGCCGCAGCACGACGCGGCGTAGACTCGACTAATGTCTGAAGTAGTGCTGGAGAAACTGACACAATGAACCCTTCAGGGCTGTCCATAAATCCGTAAGAGTACGAGGGGATGGAGATCTCTTCTGAACAGCACGTTGCAAGGAATCCCAGATATGCTCAATCATGTTCATGTCTGGGAGTCTGGTAGCCAGCGGAAGTGTTTAAGCTCGGAGGAGTGTTCCTGGAGCCACTCCGTAGTAATTCTGGACGTGTGGGGTGTCGCGTTGTCCTGCTGGTATTGCCAAAGTCCGTCGGAATGTACAATGGACAGGAATGGATGCAGGTGATCAGAGAGGATGCTTACGTACGTGTCACCTGTCAGAATCGTACCTAGACGTATCAGGGTTCTCATATCATTTCAACTGCACACGCCACACACCATTGGAGAGACTCCACCAGCTTGAACAGTTCCCTGCTGACATTCAGGGTCCATGGATTCGTGATGTTGTCTGTCTCCATACCCATCGTTCACCGATCGATACAATTTGAAACGAGACTCATCCGACCAGGCAACATGTTTCCAGTCATCGACAGTCCAATGTCGGTGTGTTGATGGGGCCCAGGCGAGGCATTTTCTTCTTCGTACCAATCTGCTGATTTGGCCTTCACCTCTCTCTCTCTCTCTCTCTCTCTCTCTCTCTCTCTCTCTCTCTCTCTCTCTCTTTCCTTTTTTAAAATTTAAAGTATTCCATACATCAATGGGTAAAAACTAAATTCTTATAGGATCACTTCATATCTGTCGTACTGTTAAATTCATTTTTTTTTCAGAAACAGATCCACACATCATGTTGAAATTTATACCATATACTAAGGTCTACGGTACCATGGCGGTGTAAAAATTTGAAGCTTCAAAGGCAATGCAGTCAAAAGATACGGCCCTTTGTCACATATCTAGATACTTGACGCATAATATGAAGTTTACCAAGAATCAAGGTTTCACAGTGCAAGTAGAGGAAAAATGTGAAAACTGTTAATTTGTAATTATATCACACAAAAAAATATATCTTTTGTTATTTGTTATGCAACTTCGAACATTAACTTGAAACATTCTCGAAAGTCTTTGAATTCCCGGGATCGACATCCTGTGAGTATCAATATCGATAACAGACAAAAATCGTAGAGATAATAGATTCCAGAGATGGAGGAATTGCCTATATACATAATTAAGCTCGTACGGAACCAGCAGAGTGCAAGTCCTATTCGCACCTGACTTTTTTGTTTGTTCATCGTGACGATGTTACGTTCCCATCTACCCACTGCCGTCCCTGGTGGTCATGTTATGTCAAAACACAAAAGCACCTCTTGCAATCATTTGAATGGCTGTAGGAGCCAAGTGTCAACTACCTATCATGATTTTAATCCCTTTAACGATGTTCGGTAGCTATTATTTTTGACGACCTTACGTGATTCTATTAGTTACGAGTGATGGTTAAATC
Source organism: Schistocerca serialis cubense (assembly GCF_023864345.2). Lineage (NCBI taxonomy): Eukaryota > Metazoa > Arthropoda > Insecta > Orthoptera > Acrididae > Schistocerca > Schistocerca serialis. The sequence continues at coordinate 882,872,446 of NC_064640.1, read as the reverse complement.
AAGCACCACTGACACTATTTTATAAAATTTCCTTTTTAATCATGCTACAGCCGAATTGGTCAAACATGACAGTCTTCATAAGTACCACCTTGACGAGTTACTACATGGCGAAGTGCATGATTAGTCATTTCGTTGCATAAGAAGCGATGAAAATAATTATAAAACTAATTGTTACAGATGTTGTCGAAATATAGTGCGAAAGGAAGCTGTCAACTCGGCTCCAAACTGGGATATCTGAAGATCTCTGTTTCTCCGAGAAAACACGTAAAATCGCGGCAGTTGGAATTTCGATTTTACATACTACTTCCCTTGAGATTTTCAGGTTTATCGACCGCAGATGTTGGTCGTTCTCTGTCGGGAATCTAACCACTCTCTGAATTGCAAAATCTGCTGCTTTAATTGCGATTGTCAGGGTACCGACAGCATTGCAACGTCTCGCGTAAAACATATCACCGAATCTGATGGAAATGATACGTGAAAAGTCGCTAATTGTTACGTAATATGCACTTCATCTTTTAACTCTGCGGTCCTCGTATGTTGCGCGATTTTTCTGACACGGGTAAAGCAAAAATATAACTCGCTACCTTTTGGTCTAGTGACAGGATCTTAATTTACTTGAAATGTGATAGCAACTGTGAACTCGGGCTTAATCTACTCACTTTCAAGCCTACTCAGAGTTTCAAAATACTTAATGACGTATGTTCACTCCGGATTATGTTTGCTGCTGCTAGTTGTAATTGGGGGCGGGAAGAAGGCGTCGGAGTATCTTATACTACGCTGTTAATATCCCTGGAAACCAGCCACGTTTTGGGCGCACTCTGACTGGCTCCAGCTCTCATTAATTATTTAGTCACACAGCAAGGCATTTTTACGAAATAATTTTTTACTGCTTCACACATTTTTACTAATGTTCATTAGCACGACGTGTTTCAGTAGCATGCAGCCATCTGAAGGTGCGTTACAGCTACATGTTTGTTTATCTGAAGTGTGATGACGAGTAATGTACATGTAAATGTAATGCCTCTGGAGATGGCTGCACGCTGCCGCACCGCGCACCGTGCTAATCAATACTAGCAAAAAGTAGCTAAAGCGGTAAAACAACATTTCATAAATTCATAATACAGTGGCTGACCTCAACAGATTCCATTAAACACGGATAAATTAAAGCTTTTATGTATTGCCGCAGGCTCAGCCCTTGCTGTCCATTTTATGATTAGCGAGTGGAATTAGAGTACGCTCGAAAAGTTCAGCACTTTACTGACGCATGAATTCTCTAATATAAGCTGCTTTGTACACATTAAAACTCATTATTTTCCCTGGCGATTATCCTGTTAGTACCGGGTCCGCTTCTTCAGCGTTCGACAAATTTCAATTGATAACTTAACTTTCTGCCCGGGTAACTTTCCTGCTGCCACAGTTGATCTAAGGGAGGCAAAGTCTTGTGCACCACCAATCTGTGGATCGTGTAAATTTTGTTCTGTGTGTCACTGTATTTTGATTGACTGCGTATCGTCTTCTCTTAGTGGGAATTTGGTGACCATTTGCTTTAACAAGCGTGGGAAACCGCCTCAAACAAGACATCCAGGCTGACCAGCTTACCAGCCCTCCGCGCGAAGACGTTCTGGGTCTGGCTGACATTCTTGTGTCGGGATCTGTCGCGCGGCAAGTTACGCTGTAAAGAGCCGGTTTTTAGTACACAAGCGAATGCGTTCAATACGTAATGCAACACATTTTTTTCTCGGCCAGTTTTGGTTGAGAAAATTTAGAATTTGTTGTAGGACATCAAACAGGTTAAACAAAAGGTTTCGAACACTTCGCATATTTTCTGATTTAACTAAGGCATTTGATTGTGTTGATTACAAAATATTGCTCCAGAATTTGGACCATTACGGAATACGGGGAGTAGCTCACAATTGGTTCACCTCTTACTTTAGCAACAGGCAGCAAAAGGTCATTATTCACAATATTGATAACGGTTGTGATGTGGGTTCTGAGTGGGGTACTGTCAAGTGGGGGGAATGGGGGGGGGGGGGTGCCCCAGGAATCAGTGTTGGGGCCACTCCTGTTCCTTATTAATATAAATGATATGCCCTCTAGTATTACGGGTAACTCTAAAATATTTCTGTTTGCTGCTGACACTAGCTTGGTTGTAAAGGATGTTGTGTGCAACATTGGCTCGGTTTCAAATAGTACATGACCTCAGTTCATGGCTTGTAGAAAATAAACTAATGCTAAATCACAGTAAGACTCAGTTTTTACAGTTTCTAACACACAATTCAACAGAATCTGACGTTTTAATTTCACAGATTGGCCATATGATTACTGAAACCGAATAGTTCAGATTTCTAGGTGTTCAGATAGATAGTAAGCTGTCGTGGAAAGCTCACATTCAGGATCTTGTTCAATGACTTAATGCTGTCATTTTTACTATCTCGAACGGTATCTGAAGTGAGTGATCGTTCGACACGAAAATTAGTCTACTTTGCTTATTTTCATTAGCTATTGTCGTATGGTATTATATTTTGGGGTAACTCTTCTCATTCTGAAAGGATACTTTTGGCTCAGAAACGGGCGGTTCGGGCAATAAGTGGTGTTAGTGCACGAACCTCTTGTCGACCTCTGTTCACGAGTCTGGGTATTTTGACATTGGCCTCTCAATACGTATATTCCTTATTGTCGTTTCTTGTTACCAATATTAGTTTATTCCCAAGAATAAGCAACTTTCACTCGGTTAATACTCGGCAGAAATCAAACCTGCATTTGGATCGGACTTCGTTAACTCTTGTGCAAAAAAGTGTGCATCCATTTTCAATAAGCTGCCACTCGAATTCAAAAATCTTAGCTGTAATCCACGCACTTTCAAACCAAAACTGAAGAGTTTCAAAAATGGTTCAAATGGCTCTGAGCACTATGGGACTCAACTGCTGAGGTCATTAGTCCCCTAGAACTTAGAACTAGTTAAACCTAACTAACCTAAGGACATCACAAACATCCAAGCCCGAGGCAGGATTCGAACCTGCGACCGTAGCGGTCTTGCGGTTCCAGACTGCAGCGCCTTTAACCGCACGGCCACTTCGGCCGGCCTGAAGAGTTTCCTCACGGGTCACTCTTTCTATTATCTCGAGGAATTCCTTGAAAAATTAAGCTGATTTTTGTTGTATTGCTGATAGCGTTTACTTAAACTTGTGCACTGACGTTTTTAAGGTTCATGAACATCTATTTTTATGTTATTACGTTTATGTTGTAATTTCATGTACTGACACGTTCCATGACCTTGGTGATTTGCTCCTCAATTTGGTCCTACGGTACTTGACGAGTAAAAAATAAATAAATAAATAAATAAATAAATAAATAAATAAATAAATAAATAATATTCCCACTTCAGCCCCTATAGTTTTACGAAGTTCCTATAGGTGGCGGCCCGTACGTAGCCTTCAAAATGGCATCTGTAAAGGTGTTGTTTTCCAAGCAGAGAGCTGTCATTGCATTTCTTCTGGTGGAAAACTAGAGCATAGCAGATATTCATAGGCGCTTGCAGAATGTCTGCAGATAACTGGCAGTGAACAAAAGAACGGTCAAGCGTTGGACGATGCGTCCGTAATCCCAACCAGGTCGCGCAAACCTTCCGATCTCCCACTTGCTGGTCGGCAGCACGCAGCTGCAACTCCTGCAATGTTGGAACGTGCGGACCCTCTCATTCGAGGTGACTGAAGATTTACAAACAAACGTCTCACTGCACAACTGGACATCTTTGCCGGTAGTGTTGGCACACTCGTCCACCAGTTGTAGGGCTGCCATACGTCGCGGATTTCGCGGACAGTCCGCGATTTTATGCTCAAAGACGGGTGTCCTGGACGAAGAGGAAAATGTTCGCGAAAAAAGTGGCTAGTAAGAAAAAAAATTACGCAAGTTTTGCCACTGGCCACCGATAAAGTGTTCCTTACCTCCTGCAAACCTGACGATAGCCGTTAAAACCTGTGCTGATATTCCGTGTCACTTCAGAATCGCTCGGCTATTTTCAGAACAGACTGTGAAAGCAGTGCAATAATCGATTCTTTCCGATTGTTTCAGTTTTCCGCTGTTGATTTACAACGTCTCGGCTGCTGGTATCTGATATTCTTAGGTCGTGTAAAGTTAACATTCAGCTGTACGAAGTGTACAGATTGCACAGATTTTCATAGACTGATTCAGAATCGGAGCGAGTTTCTTTCTTCTGTCCAGGGCCCAGAGAAATATGACTGGTTTAAAGCGTAAAGTGAAAGATATATATCAATTGTAGTAGCATGATTGTGTACACGTTAATAATTTGTGTTCAGTGCTTTAATTAAAAAGTTATTTAATGTCAATTGCAATTAATTTTCTTCATCATTGATCACTCCTTTATAGACCATTAATGCTTGGATTAATTTTCCTTGTGAATTACAACTTCTTTGCTGACGGAATTATTGTTTGAAGCCGGCCGAAGTGGCCTTGCGGTTAAAGGCGCTGCAGTCTGGAACCGCAAGACCGCTACGGTCGCAGGTTCGAATCCTGCCTCGGGCATGGATGTTTGTGATGTCCTTAGGTTAGTTAGGTTTAACTAGTTCTAAGTTCTAGGGGAATAATGACCTCAGCAGTTGAGTCCCATAGTGCTCAGAGCCATTTGAACCATTTGAACTGTTTGAATTATGGTAATTATGAAGATTTGGCTGACGTGCAGAAAGGTGAAAGGACATTGTGTGATTCCAGGTTTCACCATAATTACCACTGTAGAGTAATGAAGAAGATTCAATTGAAATACAAACCAATGGTCACTTGCAGAACATATCGGTCAGTGTTTCAACCACATGTTTATAATCACCGAATTTTGTCCTTGATTTTCGTCCTTGAATTATGGCAACCCTAACCATTTGGGATACTCGAAGGTGTGTGCCCGCTGGGTACCCCGCGGCCTAATAGACCACCATAAAGACCAACGTACAGAATCTGTGAGGTATTGCTTGCGCCTTACGAGGCTGGTCGTGACAACTTTTCGTCAAAATCGTCACAGGCGATGAAACATTGGTTAATCACTTCGAACCGGAAACCAAACGGCAATCCGTGGCGTGGCGGCACACCATCTCTCCGTCGAAGAAATAGTTCAAAGCCGCACCCTCAACCTGTCATGACCACGGTCTTCTGGGACTCTGAAGGTGTCATCCCTTGCGGTGCAACGATCAGCTCTGAAGTGTATAGTGCTACTATCAGGAAATTGAAGAAACGACTTCAGTTCGTTCGTCGCCACAAAAATGCAAACGAACTTCTCATTCCCCATGACAACGCAAGGACTCTCATAATTCTCATAATTGTTGGTAAGGCGGGTGCCAGGTTGAGATTCATTGGGAGAGTCCTTAGAAAATGTAGTCCATCAACAAAGGAGGTGGCTTACAAAACACTCGTTCGACCTATACTTGAGTATTGCTCATCAGTGTGGGATCCGTACCAGGTCGGGTTGTCATAGGAGATAGAGAAGATCCAAAGAAGAGCGGCGCGTTTCGTCACAGGGTTATTTGGTAAGCGTGATAGCGTTACGGAGATGTTTAGCAAACTTAAGTGGCAGACTCTGCAAGAGAGGCGCTCTGCATTGCGGTGTAGCTTGCTGTCCAGGTTTCGAGAGGGTGCGTTTCTGGATGAGGTATCGAATATATTGCTTCCCCCTACTTATACCTCCCGAGGAGGTCACGAATGTAAAAATAGAAAGATTCGAGCGCACACGGAGGCTTTCCGGCAGTCGTTCTTCCCGCGAACCATACGCGACTGGAACAGGAAAGGGAGGTAATGATAGTGGCACGTACAGTGCTCTCCGCCACACACCGTTGGGTGGCTTGCGGATCATAAATGTAGATTTAGAAGTCTGCGCACACGAGTGGAGCTCACAAAATGTTATCGGCTATGTTAAAAAATCGGCTTTTGTAGCAAAAAGAGTGGGGGGTGACGTGGTGTATTGGATTCCTGAATAAACCTAACCTGTTTCCAGAAAAAAAGTTCCATTACGTATTGAACTCCCTCGTACTTCGAAATCGAGCTACTCTTCTTCGATCACGTACAAATAATACCTTTGAAGTCGAGCAAAGCTGCCCAGTGATCAAGACCCACGACTAGTATTCGGGAGTTGAAATGTTTCTCCCGCTAACACCTGCTTCGAATTACACTAACGTTTGTGAAAATTGAGAAACAGGTCGGGAGACATCTAACTAATAATTAATATTAATTATTACAGAATTATACAGGATCTTTGCTTCTGAAGTTAGAGTAGTTTTTTGTGTTTGCTTGTCATAACTGAAGACATGCGCGGAAAAACGGGATAACCCTCAAATGTAAAAGCTTAGAGATAAGTGTTGCCATCTGTTGCTGGGTACGGGAACTATCAAAACTGACATTGGTCTCACCCGTAATTATCCTACTGTGATATTTAGGGGTGAGACCAATGTCAATTTTGATAGTTCCCGTACCCAGCAACAGATGGCAACACTTATCTCTAAGCTTTTACATTTGAGCGTTATCCCGATTTTCCGCGCATGTGTTAAATTTCGGACAAATGCTGGGATGGTGTCTTTGGTAAGACTACGGAAAGCCCAGTTTTGTCCACAGTCTTTCTTCAGCGCTGTTCTCCACCTACCTTAAGGAGTCAAAGTGGAGGGCCGAGAGTGTCGTAGGAGAGCATTTAGAAGTGTGTCGGGCGCCGGCGAGATAAGACCTGCATTCCTGCGCTCCCCCCTGGTGATAGAGGCTGGCAGCTGACGCCACGCGCTGGCGCTCTGCTCGGAGCTTCTGGGAACTGCGCGCAACGTTGAGCTATCCCACAGGTTGGAGCCTTCTCCGTCGCATCCTGCTCCTTAGTGCCCAGTTCGTTCTATAAATCGTTTGTGGAATTTAGCGCGCGTAAATCGCTCGTCGCCAGTAGGACTGTTGATAAAATATCGCGAATCCGATATATCGATATTCATATATCGAAAAAAATTAGACATATCGACGGAAAAAATATCGACATACCGGCCAAAAAAAGTCGGCTGCACATTGTAAATACGGAGGGATCCAAAAAAATGTATCCACTGTTTAAAAGTCCGTAACTGGCAAACTAATTGACGGAGTTGGCTCATCTTTGGTAGTGTGATGGTTTGTAGTTCCGGCAATCGCCACACAAGCGTTGTATTGCGGTTTTTTTTCAGATGACAGTCGCCAGATAGTGTTTTGTTCTTAGTTGCACCTATTTACTCGAGTAAACATGGCTGGTACAAGGCTTACATTCGATGAAAGGAAGTCAGTTTTGAAGTGGTATTTCAAGAACGAAAACATTAATGAGGTTCAACGGCAATGGCGAAATGAGTATCAAACAGAGCCACCGACACGTTCAACGATTCATCGCATTTGAGACAAATTTGAAGCGGAAGGCTGTGTTAAAGATGTACACAAACAACGATCTGGACGACCTGTAACAGTAACAAGTCCAGCTAACTCCCGTCGTGTGTTAAAATAATTCACTCGCTCGTCACAGAAGTCTGTGAGACAGTGTGTCCGTGAAACTGGATGAGTCGCTCCAGTGTTCGGCGAATTTTGAAGACAGCAAAGTGGATGTGCTACATCCCACGATTGCTACACGCAATGAACGAGGACGACCCAGATCGTAGAATGAAGTACTGCGAGTAGTTTACTAACATGGTGCGCAACGATGAAGAGTTTGCAGAGATGATTGTGTGGTCTGACGAGGCACAGTTCAAACTCAATAGTACAGTAAATCACCACAGTTGCATCTACTGGGCCGCCGAAAATCCGAACGTCCATGTAGACAAAGCCGTGAATTTGTCAGGAATAAATGGGTTGTCTTACTGGGGCTTGATTGGGCCATTCTTCTTTGACAGTACAGTTACCGGTGAGGTGTACCTTCAGAAGCTGCAGACATCCATTTTACCTGCCATCCTAGACTTGCTGAAAGTAAACTCTTCAGTCTCCACTACCTAAATCGTGTTAGGGCCTATCTCACGAAAATCTTCCAGGAAAATGGATAGGCTGTAGAGGTGCTGTGGAGTATCCACCACGTTCGCCAGACCTAACTCCTCTGGACTTTTCCCTGTGGGGAACACTAAAGGACGACGTTTATCGACAAAAGCCACGCACATTGGATGAACTTCGAGAATCCATAGTACATTCATGTGCAAATATCCAACTTAACACGTTGCAGTCAGTAGTTCGTGCTGCAGTTCGGCGGCATCGTTTATGTGTGAATGTTAATGGTGACCATTTCGAACACCTACAGTGACATCTTTAAGTTGGACTTTAAGCTACACTTTCACCAAAAATGAGACAACCCCGTCAATTAGTTTGCAAGTTATGGACTTTTAAACAGTGGATACATTTTTTTTGACCCCTCTGTATACTACCAGTTTTAGAGCTGTATATTTAGGTATCGATTTATAATTAGATATCCTGTATATCAACAAGCTAGCAGACTGAAGAACTGAAAGCAAAACGATGCATGGTGATAAACACTTTGCGAACAATTTTAACTGCAGGTAAGTGGTACAATAAAAAGTGTAACATGGGTCCGTCGTTCGGTTTCGTCTCATATAGGATTTGTCTGGAACATTGTTTTTTCATTTCTGCAAACGCTAAAGATCTAGCAGTTGTAGTGTCAAAATTGCGTGGTGAAGTTAAACGTTGCAGTTTCTGCTGGTAGCACGGAGCGCTGATTATGTCCGTATTTCCCCCTCACACGTCTTCTCCCATCGCAGAAACCAATCTTGCCACTTAGATTTTTGTTCATCAGTTTCAGTAACTGTTTTTGAAGCATGCCGATGTGAAGAAATAGCACACTAATTGTTTTAAAAATTGTTTTTATCGCAATTGGTGCACTATTTCTTCACACCGCCATCCCCCAGTGCAATCGGACTACTTCTTTGTGCCATCTATATTTGCTTCACATAGTCGAAGAGAGAGACTGAACGTGATGAACGCTCAAAAAGTGGGAAGACGCCTGCTCTCAGTGAAAGTAAAATTATTTTAAACTAACAACTTCAAATATTTATCGATAATTACAGTATTACCGTTTCGTTATCGATTATTCGCCATAAATATCGATATACTTTTCCAAAGAAATATCGGTATTTTACGAAGAGCTCTAGTCGCCATTGTGAAAAGCTTCCATCTAACATACGGGTAAGGCTCTAGATTATAAGGCCCTGACTTCAACGAAACATTAAACGGTTATAAACTGCAGGTTTGCGAGGCCGGTATTTATTTTCTTGGTCATACTTTGTTTCTGGGTCTTAGGCCTTGGTGCTAAGCATAAACTGGTGCCTGACGTCTCGTCTCCACGTCGTAGCATTGAATCTAACCAAAAAGGTGGACCTACTAGCCAACAAGTATGTACAATCTCTATTTACACGAATACTCTACAATTCGCACCTAAGTGTCCGGTAGAGGTTTCACTGTACCACTTTCACACTACTCCTTGTAAGGACATTATACATTGAAAAACGAATTGCACTTACATAATGCTTTTATTGAGCTGTTCTGATTGCTATGAGCTCATTTCGAGCCCCATTCATTTTCAAGATCCTTAACACATCGTTATTTATGGTGCTGTCGAAATGTTAATATACGTGGAGATGCATTAACCTTTAATTTATACAGGTACTGCAAACTATTTTTGAAATGGTCGATTATTTTTGTGTTTGACAGCTTCTTTTGACAGCTGTCAAGTACAAAAAAGTAATGACATGGCGTTCTTCGTATATATAACATTCTCAAAGGTGAACGAAAAGATGACACGAAAACTCCATGGTCATGTCCAGTCTGGCTGCAGATATTGCAGAATAGACACAATCTCTTACTAAGACTTGTAGGTAGCATGCAGCCTAAGTACACAAGATCAGCGCCATGACTAATTACATATTAGTCTGTCATCTATCAATCAAGGAACATAAGTTTGAGGAATGTCCGTTTTAAATAAAATTTATGATTCTTGTCGTGTGTATGTCCCTGACTGTTAATGGCTGTAAGTTCCCAGTGTCAAAATTATGTCAATAAAATGATGATAAAATAGTTTGCTGCTGCGGGAAACGACGTCAGAGGCTATTGAAATCGATACGTTATTAGGTTTTCGAAGCTGTGTGAAAACACTGAATACTGCAGTCGTAGCGATAGCAACAGCACTTCGACTTACGGAGTATACATATGTGAATAAGCGCGACAGGCACCGCATTACGACCTAATTCGAATACTGTCGAAAATCGCCAAGTCGACTGGTGGTTGTGGACCCTGTAACCCGTTAGGTGGATAGGAGACCGTAGAAGCTTGTACGGAGGCGTAAGCAGGGAAGAGACAATGTCCAATATCAAGAAGTGGAAGTAAAATAATAATAATCTAAGGTTGTTAGCTGAACTGCAACACAGTGCAGAATACGCAGTTTGGTGAACAATCTAAACATGAATACATCCGCTGGCCGGTGTGGCCGAGCGGTTCTAGGCGCTTCAGTCTGGAACCGCGCGATCGCTACTGTCGCAGGTTCGAATCCTGCCTCGGGCATGGATGTGTGTGATGTCCTTAGGTTAGTTAGGTTTAAGTAGTTCTAGGGGACTGATGACCTCAGAAGTTAGTCCCATAGTGCTCAGAGCCATTTGAACGATGGTAACATCCATGGTAACAAACAATATGTGTAAGTAAGTGTTTTGTCTAAAGCTATAAAATTGTTTAAGATTAACACTGTCCCATAAAAGACACATTCTGTTTTAGAAAATGTTTTCACTATTGCAACTGCTTTCTGAAAATGGCCTCGTTTGTAAGGAAGCAGAGCAGCTGTTTGCTCCATCTTCACAGTTGGCTGGCATCAGTCACGGCCTTCACGTAACGGGACTCCATGCGCAGCAAGTCCGCTCTTTCCTTGTACTTCTCTTCATTTCTTTAAGGTATTACAGTTGCTGTTGCTGTTGTTGTGGTCTTCAGTCCTGAGACTGGTTTGATGCAGCTCTCCATGCTACTCTATCCTGCGCAAGCTTCTTCATCTCCCAGTACCTACTGCAACCTACATCCTTCTGAATCTGCTTAGTGTATTGATCTCTTGGTCTCCCTCTACGATTTTTACCCTCCACGCTGCCCTCCAATGCTAAATTTGTGATCCCTTGATGCCTCAAAACATGTCCTACCAACCGATCCCTTCTTCTAGTCAAGTTGTGCCACAAACTTCTCTTCTCCCCAATCCTATTCAATACCTCCTCATTAGTTACGTGATGTACCCACCTTATCTTCAGCATTCTTCTGTAGCACCACATTTCGAATGCTTCTATTCTCTTCTTGTCCAAACTGGTTATCGTCCATGTTTCACTTCCATACATGGCTACACTCCATACAAATACTTTCAGAAACGACTTCCTGACACTTAAATCTATACTCGATGTTAACAAATTTCTCTTCTTCAGAAACGATTTCCTTGCCATTGCCAGTCTACATTTTATATCCTCTCTACTTCGACCATCATCAGTTATTTTACTCCCTAAATAGCAAAACTCCTTTACTACTTTAAGTGTCTCATTTCCTAATCTAATCCCCACAGCATCACCCGATTTAATTTGACTACATTCCATTATCCTCGTTTTGCTTTTGTTGATGTTCATCTTATATCCTCCTTTCAAGACACTGTCCATTCCGTTCAACTGCTCTTCCAAGTCATTTGCTGTCTCTGACAGAATTACAATGTCATCGGCGAACCTCAAAGTTTTTACTTCTTCTCCATGAATTTTAATACCTACTCCGAATTTTTCTTTTGTTTCCTTTACTGCTTGCTCAATATACCGATTGAATAACACCGGAGAGAGGCTACAACCCTGTCTTACTACCTTCCCAACCACTGCTTCCCTTTCATGTCCCTCGACTCTTATAACTGCCATCTGGTTTCTGTACAAATTATAAATAGCCTTTCGCTCCTTGTATTTTACCCCTGCCACCTTCAGAATTTGAAAGAGAGTATTCCAGTTAACGTTGTCAAAAGCTTTCTCTAAGTCTACAAATGCTAGAAACGTAGGTTTGCCTTTTCTTAATCTTTCTTCTAAGATAAGTCGTAAGGTTAGTATTGCCTCACGTGTTCCAACATTTCTACGGAATCCAAACTGATCTTCCCCGAGGTTGGCTTCTACCAGTTTTTCCATTCGTCTGTAAAGAATTCGCGTTAGTATTTTGCAGCTGTGACTTATTAAACTGATAGTTCGGTAATTTTCACATCTGTCAACACTTGCTTTCTTTGGGATTGGAATTATTATATTCTTCTTGAAGTCTGTGGGTATTTCGCCTGTCTCATACATCTTGCTCACTAGATGGTAGAGTTTTGTCATGACTGGCTCTCCCAAGGCCATCATTACAGTGTAAGACGATAAAGTCAAGAGAATGTAATATCATCGGAAAATAGGTTTTAGCTAATTGGTACTATTAAAGCTTCGTTGGTACTGGCAGCCCTTGGTTATCAAAACGTTTTTGCACACTGAGTGATGATGTATGCAGCGTAATTTGAACAGGTGTATCAAGCGAGACGGCACAGTGGTCAAAGCAATGGTCTCGTATTCTACAATAATACAGCGAAATTCCCATGTAGATTTAGGATTCACTTAGTTTACTAAACTCACTTGAGGTTGCGCTGAAATAATTAGATCCCAAAGACCACGCCCGAATGCATACCCGTCCTTATCCAGTAGTGTTCGCCATCGGTATTTAAGGACGTAAACTAAACTCGAGTCTTCCTTCGCTAAGAGTGGTGACAGATAAATGATAATGGTTAACTCGTATTCTACTCGCCATGTTGTTAGCGTCTCTGTACTACGTGAACATATCAGTGTAACTGGTGTGTCCACTGGTGAAGATCTGGTTAATTAAAAATGTGAAACTTGAGCAGGACAGTTGTTAAACTAAAATTTTCAGACTTAAGTACTGAGTTGGGATATCGTATCTGAAGTCACCACACAATGACGTCCGTATTTACATCCATACGCCACAAACCACGATTTGTGACGGAGGGTACTTGAGGCACCACGACAGTTTCTTTCCGTCCTTGTTCCATTTGCGCATTGTGCCTGGGAAGAAAGATTACCGTTAAACCTCTGAATGAGTTCGAATTTCTAGTGGTGGTCATTTCACGACGCACACATGGGAGGAAGTAATACCTTGCCTGACTCTTCTTCGAATCTACTCTATCGGAATTTCGGCAATAAACCTCTCAGGGATACAGAACGGCAGGACATCATCATCGTCTGCGATAAGTCTCGTACAGCTTCACACGTTACCCCTAGATCATTAATATGAACTGTAAATAGTAACAGCCCCATAACACTCCTCTGGGTTACGCTTGAAATTACTTTCCATCAATGGGGCCACTATGACCCATTTATACACTATGATAAAAACAAAAATTCTCCTTGATTCTTCGTTCCACAAAGTGATTTTTCCTTTATATTTGTTTTTGGCCATTAGCAAAGGCATTGCACCTCCATACATCAGACCTTGGCACTCACTTCTGATATCAACTTCATTATTACTCTACCGTAGTTTTAACTGAGCAAGAATATACAGGGTGATCTATTGATAGTGACCGGGCCAAATATCTCACGAAATAAGCATCAAACAAAAAAACTACAAAGAACGAAACTTGTCTAGCTTGAAGGGGGAAACCAGATGGCGCTAAGGTTGGCCCGCTAGATGGCGCTGCCATAGGTCAAACGGATATCAACTGGGTTTTTTTGAATAGGAACTCCCCTTTTTTGTTACATATTCGTGTATTACGTAAAGAAATATGAATGTTCTATTTGGATCACTTTTTTTCGCTTTGTGATAGATGGCGCTGTAAAAGTCACAAACGTATAATTACGTGGTATCACGTAACATTCCGCCAGTGCGGACGGTATTTGCTCCGTGAGACATTACCCGTGTTAAAATGGACCGTTTACCAATTGCGGAAAAGGTCAATATCGTGTTGATGTATGGCTGTTGTGATCTAAATGCCCAACGGGCGTGTGCTATGTATGCTGCTCGGTATCCTGGACGACATCATCCAAGTGTCCGGACCGTTCGTGTTCCACGAAGTCTGCGACAAGTGGAACATCAGCGACCTTGGCGGGTTAATGTATGGTGCGGCATTATGGGAGGAAGGATAATTGGCCCCCATTTTATCGATGGCAATCAAAATGGTGCAATGTATGCTGATTGCCTACGTAATGTTCCACCGATGTTACTACAAGATGTTTCACTGCATGACAGAATGGCGATGTACTTACAGCATGGTGGATGTCCGGCACATAGCTCGCGTGCGGTTGAAGCGGTATTGAATAGCGTATTTCATGACAGGTGGACTGGTCGTCGGAGCACCATACCATGGCTCGCACGTTCACCAGATCTGACGTCCCCGTATTTCTTTCTGTGGGGAAATTTAAGGATATTTGCCATCGTGATCCACCGACAACGCCTGACAACATGCGTCAGCGCATTGTCAATGCATGTGCGAACTTTATGGAAGGCGAACTACTCGCTGTTGAGAGGAATGTCGTTACACGTATTGCCAAATGCATTGAGGTTGACGGACATCATTTTGAGCATTTATTGCATTAATGTGGTATTTGCAGGTAATCACGCTGTAACAGCATGCTTCCTCAGACATAAGTTCACAAAGGTACATGTATCACATTGGAACAACCGAAATAAAATGTTCAAACGTACCTACGTTCTGTATTTTAATTTAAAATACCTATCTGTTACCAACTGTTCGTCTAAAATTGTGAGCCATATGTCTGTGATTATTACTGTGCCATCTATCACAAAGCGAAAAATGTGGCCCATCTAAAACAGTCATATTTCTTTACGTACTACGTGAATAAGTAATAAAAATAGGGGTCCCTATTTAAAAAAAAAAAACGCAGTTGATTTCCGTTTGACCTGTGGCAGCGCCATCTAGCGGGCCAACCATAGCGCCATCTGGTTTCCCCCTTCAAGCTAGAAAAGTTTCGTTCTTTGTAGTTTTTTCGTTTGACGCTTATTTCGTGAGATATTTGGCCCGGTCACGATCAATGGACCACGCTGTATATGTGGCTGTGTGTATTGAGGAGAAATAGTCTGCCGTGCTCTACTCAAAGGACAATTCAAGCATATGTCCGGAGTAATTCACTGAACCCACGGGAAATTTGATTTTCAGTGTCTACACAGAGATCTGAATTCGTTCCCTCCAATGAAAGTCCACTATATTAAAGAACGCAGCACATAACTCCATAATTACACAATTCTGAACGCAGAATCATTAGGTTATACTTCACGCTTCAGGGTATGTATGTATTTCAGCAGAGATAAAGAAGAGTCCCTACAAGTGCAAGAGATACCTATCTTCTTCTTCCTACAAAAGTATGTATCGCGTTAAAATGCTTCCATTAGATCGTTCACCATGTGTGGCCGTCAATAAAGTTTGGGTCGCGAGAGAGACAGCGCTGTGTAAAAAGTAGTGCCAAAGAAGGCCAGTCGGTGAGAAGTGGGACGCTGCGTAAGATGGGGTCCTTGGCGGCGGGAGCCGGACGGCCACTGCCTTTCTCTCGTCGCCCTCAGCGACGTGGAGATACGGACTGGCTGTTATGCTCTCACATCCCACCGACACCAAGGTCATCGCAGGCGGAGAACGGGCCAGATCGAAGGGGGCTGCGGAAGGAATGGCCGTCGCCATTGCTGAACCACCACATTCTGTAAGCACGTAGAAGAAAACATCTCCAACTTCACTCCAGTTAAAGCGCAGTGTCTCAAGCACTGCAATACCTCTCCCGGTACATTAAGGCTTCCCGTACAGGGTACAGAAACAGCCTAATAGTCACGGCAGGGTGGGCGACGTCGAATAGAGCGAACTTTTCCTGAGAACTACAGTTCAGAAGTGCACCGTAGTAGAGCTACGGCCGTAAAATGACAATCAGTGACGAGATGGTGGAAATTTGTCCGGTACGCGGAGGGGTTTGGGTTAGTCTAGCAGTAAAGTTGTTCAAATGGTTCACTTGGCTCTGAGCACTAAGGGACTTAACATCTGAGGTCATCAGTCCCCTAGACTTATAACTACTTAAACCAAACTAACCTAAAGACATCACATACATCCATGACCGAGGCAGAATTCGAACATGCGACCGTAGCAGTCGCGCAGCTCCGGACTGAAGCGCCTAGAACCCCTCGTCCACCGCGGCCGGCAGTACAGTTGTCTGATTAAACTGCACTTATTAGAATAAAAGCCGTCCGCGGTGGCCGAGCGGTTCTAGGCGCTTCGGTTTGGAACCGCGCGACTGCTACGGTAGTAGGTTCGAATCCTGCCTCGGGAATGGATGTGTGTGATGTCCTTAGGTTAGTTTGGTTTAAGTAGTTGGGGACTGATGACTTCAGATGTTAAGTCCCATAGTGCTCAGAGCTATTTGAACCATTTAGAATAAAATTCATTCATGCTCGTCTTCGTCTTCAGTCCGAAGACTGGTTTGATGCAGCTGTCCACTCTATTCTATCCTGTGCAAGCCTCTTCGGCGTCCGAATAACTACTGCAGCTTCCATCTTTTCAGCCTGTTTACTGTATTCATCTCTTGGTCTCCTCCTAAAATTTTTACGTTCTACGCTTCCAATAATAAATTATGATCCCTTGATATCCCAAAACATGTCCTATCAACCGATCTCTTCTTTGAGTCAAGTTGTGCCACACGTTTCTTTCCTGCCCAATTCTATTCAGTACGTACCTCCTCGTTAGTTAAACGACCTACCCATCTAATCTTCAGCTTTCTTCTGTACCCCACATTTCAGAGCTTCTCTTCTTGTCTGAGCTGCTTATCGTCCGCGTTTCAACCTGCATACATGGCGGCACTCGAAACAAACGCCTTCATAAAAAAAGTTCTCAACACTTAAATCTATATTCGATGTTAAGCGTTTTTGAAGTAGAGAAACTGGTTTCCTTGCCATTGCCAGTCTACATGTTATACCTTCTCTACTTCAGCCATAATCAGTTACTTCTGCTGATGATAACATTCTCCTATGTAGCCTCTGCCCGGATATCCGAATGGGTTCTGTTTTACCTCAGGAATATTTTACCCAAGAGGATACCTCCTATACTTAACCGTACAGTATAGTTGCACGAACTTGGGCAAAATTACGGCTGTAGTTCCCTTTGCTTCCATCCGTTCACTGTAGCAGCATAGCAAGGCAATGTTGACTGGTGTTAGAAGGCCAGGTTAGGCAATCATCCAGAGTATCGCCCCAGCAATACTGAAAAGGCTGTCGCCCCTCTGCAGGAATCACGTGTTTGTCTGGACCCGTACATTACGGGTCGGTGGTTTGTGAGTGCGAAGCTGGCGCTTTATAGCTCGGCTTCAGATCAGGCGAATTTGGAGGCCAAGACATTGGGAGTTCACTATCGTGTTTCTTAAACTATTGCAGCACGAGTCTGGCTTCGTGGCACGGATAATTATTCTGATGGAAGATGCCATGGTGGTTGGGGAAGAAATGAGGCATGAAGGGATACAGGTGATCAGCAGTAATGTTCATACATTCCACAGGTCCCATATAAGCCAAAGTGAATGCTGTCTCCACAGGCCAGCGTCTGTGGCGCGGTCCATGTTGCGAGCAGCCGTTCGTACGAATTACGACGTATCTGGACATGAAAAAAATGGTTCAAATGGCTCTGAGCACTGAGGTCATCAGTCGCCTAGAACTTAGAACTAATTAAACCTAACTAACCTAAGGACATCACACACATCCACGCCCGAGGCAGGATTCGATTCTGCGACCGTAGCGGTCGCTCGGCTCCAGACTGCAGCGCCTAGAGCCGCACGGCCACTCTGGCCGGCTATCTGGACATGAACATCGCTCTGGCGTAACAAAACTTCATTAATCCGACCAGATGACACGATCCAATCCAGATGATCCCATTCCCACTGCAACAGTAATTGCGATGTCGTTGGGTCAACATGGGACACACAGATATTGTCTGCAATGTACCCCCGTTTTCAACAAGGTCCGTTGAACAGCGTGCTCCGAAACAGTTGTGCCTACACCAGCACTGTAGTCTGTCATTACGTCTGCCAAGGATCGCCGCCTATCTTGGTTAAACCAATCCAGGCAAGCCTCTGGCCTCCACGTTCTGCGACGAGGCTCGGACGTCAAACACTTGCCTACTAGCGGGTTCACCGTTCTTCAACCACTTTGTGTAGACACTAAAGACACGTGAACAGAGATTCTCGTTCCCAGGCGCGGGGCCGTAACAATCTGTCCGTTATCAAAGTCGCTTATGTCAGTTGGGGTCTACATTTGACATCCGTGTCGTCGCTATAATGATACCCCATTCGCCCTTGCTCCGCTCATATATACTCTGTTGTTGTTGTCTTCAGCCCTGAGACTGGTTTGATGCAGCTTTCCATGCTATTCTGTCCTGTGCAAGTTTCATCTCCCAGTACCTACTGCAACCTACATCCTTCTGAATCTGCTTAGTATGTTTTTCTCTCGGTCTCCCTGCACGATTTTTACCCTCCACGCTGCCCTCCAATAATAAATTGGTGATCCCTTGATGCCTCAGAACATGTCCTACCAACAGATCCCTTCTTCTGGTCAAGTTGTGCCACAAACTCTTCTCCCCAATTCTATTCTGTACCTCCTCATTAGTTATGTGATCTACCCATCTAATCATCAGCATTCTTCAGTAGCACCACATTTCGAAAGCTTCTATTCTCTTCTTGTCCAAACTATTTATCGTCCACGTTTCACTTCCATATATGGCCACACTCCATACAAATACTTTCAGAAACGACTTCCTGACATTTAAATCTATACTCGATGTTAACAAATTCCCCTTCTTCAGAAACGCTTTCCTTGCCATTGCCAATCTACATTTTATATTCTCTCTACTTCGACCATCATTAGTGATTGTGCTCCCCAAATCGCAAAACTCCTTTAGTACTTTAAGTGTCTCATTCCCCAATCTAATTCCCTCGGCATCACCCGACTTAATTAGACTACATTCCATTATCCTCGTTTTGCTTTTGTTGATGTTCATCTTATCCTCCTTTCAAGACACTGTCCATTCTGTTCAACTGCTCTTCCAAGTCCTTTGCTGGCTCTGACAGAATTAAAATGTCATCGGCGAAACTCAGTTTTTATGTCTTCTCCTTGGATATATACACTCTCTCTCTCTCTCTCTCTCTCTCACTCTCTCACTCACTCACTCACTCACACTCAAACAACGAAGGAATTTTCCGAATGGGACGGATATAGATTGATGCGGTGTAAATCTACCGACAAACAAATGATTACAGTTTAAGAAAAACTGGATGATCTATTCTAGAGAAAGGGCTATACATTTTGAGGAAGTCAGTAACGCGTTTGTCCATCTCTGCTCCTTACGCAGACAATTATTCGGCTTGGCACTGATTGTTAGAGATGCTGGATGTCCTCCTGAGCGATATCATACCAAATTCTTTCCAGTTGATACGTTACAGCGTCAAAAGCTCGAGATAGTTGCAGGGCCCTGCTCATGAGGCACCAAACGTTCTCAGCTGGAAAGAGATCCGGCAAACTTGGTGGTCAAGGTAGGGTTTGGCAAGCACGAAACAAGCAGTAGAAACTCCCGCCGTGTGCGGATTGGCATTGTCTTGCTGAAATGTAAGCCCAGGATGGCTTGCCACGAAGGGCAACAAAAGGACGTGTAGAATATCGTCGATGTAAATAGTTTAGACAATAAAAGAATAGAAGCTTTCGAAATGTGGTGCTACAGAAGAATGCAAAAGATTAGATGGACAGATCACATAACTAATGAAGAGGTACTGAACAGAATTGGAGAGAAGAGAAATTTGTGGCACAACTTGGCTAGAAGAAGGGATCGATTGGTAGGGCCTACTGTGAGACATCAAGGGATCACCAATTTAGTATTGGAGGGCAGCTTGGAGGGTAAAAATCGTAAAGGGAGACCAAGAGATGAATACACAAAACACATTCAGAAAGATGTAGGTTGCAGGAGGTACTAGGAGATGAAGAAGCTTGCACAGGATAGAGTAGCATGGAGAGTTGCATCAAACCAGTCTCTGGACTGAAGACCACAACAACAACCGCCACTGTGCTGTAAGGGTGCCGCGGATGACAACCAAAGGGGTCCTGCTATAAAATAAAATGGCATCCTAGATGATCATTCCTCGTTGTCGGGCCCTATGGCAGGCAGCAGTCAGGTTCTTATTCCACCACTGTCAAGACGTCTCCAGACATGTCATCGGGACTCAGTTCGATGTGAGACTCGCCACTAAAGACAATTCTACTCCAGTCCATGAAATTCCAGACCCCAGACATCCCAACAACTCCGTAATCACCAAGCCAATTAACTGCTTGCACAAGGGCCAGAGGTGGCCCAAGGCGTAATTGACTTGCTCACTTCGTGACGCTCCTTCTCTTGAATAAATCGTCCAATTTTTCTGAAATTAGAATCGTATGTTCACCACATCTACAGCTTTCCGTCCCATTCGGATAGTGGCTTGTCCTTTTTTTTATTATTTTTTTTACCTTGGAGTGTACCTTCCTTATTGCATTATGCGCCCGCCAAGCCACCAGACGGCATTCACTATCGCGGTGGGCAGTGGTCATTATGTTTTGGCTTATCACTGCGTATAGTGGAAACATTGTCGTCTCTATTACACTACCCATCGCGTTCAGGAGGATGACAGTTCAGATGTCCACCCAGCCGTCTAGATTCAGGTCTTCCGTCCTTTTCCCTAGCTCGCTCTGCAAATAAGGGGATCTGAACGGCCGCACACCCGGCTGCAAGTCTTCCGCGCTCGGCAGGAGGCATAGACTCTAGTCAGTTCGAAAGTGGTGGTTGATGACGTACTTGGCCAAATGAAATTGATAGGCACAACAGACAAGGACACTCAACTTTATGCTTGTCTATATTTATCTGTATGATGTGCTATACGGTTGGAAATTATAATTTTGACACGCTGTAATACCATCTGGCCTTGGAATAAACGTAATTTGCAAATTAGTCACGACGACACGATATAGGAAGTAGATGTTTTTTGCTTCAAATTAATATACGCAAATGAATCATATTCAGACTCCTTCACTTCCTCAAGCAGCGGTCTGCATAAGTGACCCACTACCTAAGATATAATGCTTGCTTGCTTGATAGAACAAATATGCAAAGCATTGAAGTGGAATTCCTCTTGCTTCCATATTATTACGCAGTGTTCCAAATGTAGCTAGCATAACAAGTTACGCCGCCCACATCTTCTGTTGCACAGTATGTTTCAGTCGATATGTCTCTTTATTTTTATACAGTCTACTCTTATTAACGCACGCACCTCACATTAGCAATTTTCCTTCGTCAGTCTACGTAGCATAGCACACATTGTGAAAACACTGTGATAAACAGTGTCGAAAACGGCGCGAACAGCTTCGAAAGAGATGGTAGACAAAGTGTCGGAGACACTCTGTGTTTGACCTTCGATGCAACTCTCACAAATACTCGAGAGTATCGACTTTGAAGTTTACCGACCATTTTTAAGATGCTAAACTAAGGTGGCGGTCTTTAGATAAGCGGAAGGGGGAGGAGGAGGGGGAGGAGGAGGAGGAGGAGGAGAGGCGGCTGGGTTCGAATCTTGCCGGAATCAAGGTTTAAGCAAAGGTGTATTTTGTAGGAGCGTTGACGTGAAGCGTAAAAATACAAAAAGATAGTAACAATTGAATTGATTAATTTTTTACTATACGATCTTGATTAACAATCTTATAAAAATCGGTAATTTAGAATTTTCTTTTGCAATGAAAACTATTTTTTGCGTGCAGTATATGAGACATAAAAACAATTAGATGCGTTGATTAGCATATTTGATGATTTTTATGTTTAAATGATGTATGTGTTTGAACGGAAAAAGAAAACCAAAGATCGAAACAAGACTTGATCTAACGATTACCAGTCTCGTGCACTCCATGTACGCTACGCTTCACAGGAATGCTCTAACAACGTGCACCTTTGTTCAAAAATTCCATTCCACGTGGAATCGAACCCAGACGCGCCACAGAGCGAGCGAGCACTGCCGCACAGCCACAGTTCCTCGAAAAATGTGCCTTATTTTTGCGTATTAAATATGGTTGGAAAACTTCGAAGTCCATTTCGTCGAGAATTTTTGAGAGTTCGTCTTGAAGTCTACATCTACATCTACATACATACTCCGCAATCCACCGTACGGTGCGTGGCGGAGGGTACCTCGTACCACAACTAGCATCTTCTCTCCCTGTTCCACTCCCAAACAGAACGAGGGAAAAATGACTGCCTATATGCCTCTGTACGAGCCCTAATCTCTCTCATCTTTGCAGTCTTTCCGCGAAATATAAGTTGGCGGCAGTAAAATTGTACTGCATTCAGCCTCAAATGCTGGTTCTCTAAATTTCCTCAGTAGCGATTCACGAAAAGAACGCCTCCTTTCCCCCAGAGACTCCCACCCGAGTTCCTGAAGCATTTCCGTAACACTCGCGTGATGATCAACGTATCAGTAACAAATCTAGCAGCCCGCCTCTGAATTGTTTCTATGTCCTCCCTCAATCAACCTGATAGGGATCCCAAACGCTCGAGCAGTACTCAAGAATATGTCGTATTAGTGTTTTATAAGCGGTCTCCTTTACAGATGAACCACATCTTCCCAAAATTCTACCAATGAACCGAAGACGACTATCCGCCTTCCCCACAACTGCCATTACATGCTTGTCCCACTTCATATCGCTCTGCAGTGTTACGTCCAAATATTTAATCGACGTGACTGTGTCAAGCGCTACACTATTGATGGAGTATTCAAACATTACGGGATTCTTTTTCCTATTCATCTGAATTAATTTACATTTATCTATATTTAGAGTTAGCTGCCATTCTTTACACCAATCACAAATTCTGTCCAAGTCATCTTGTATCCTCCTACAGTCACTCAACGACGACACCTTCCCTTACACCACAGCATCATCAGCAAACAGCCGCACATTGCTATCCACCCTATCCAAAAGATCATTTATGTAGATAGAAAACAGCGGACCTACCACACTTCCCTGGGGCACTCCAGATGATACCCTCACCTCCGATGAATACTCACCATACCGAGCGAGGTGGCGCAGTGGTTAGCACACTGGACTCGCATTCGGGAGGACGACGGAATCCCGGGATGGTTCCTTTGAAAGGGCATGGCCGATTTCCTTCCTCGTCCTTCCCTCACCCGAGCTTGCCCTCCGTCTTTAATGACATCGTTGTCGACGGGACGTTAAACACTACTCTCCTCCTCCTCCTCCCTCCAACACTCACCATCGAGAACAACGTACTGGGTTCTATTACTTCAGAAGTCTTCGAGCCACTCACATATTTGGAAACCAATTCCATATGCTCGTACCTTAGTTAGGAGTCTGCAGTGGAGCACCGAGTCAAACGCCTTCCGGAAATCAAGGAACACGACATCCGTCTGATACCCTCATCCATGATTCGCAAGATGCCGTGTGAAAAAAAGGCGAGTTGCGTTTCGCAGGAGCGATGTTTTCTAAAGCCGTGCTGATGCATGGACAGCAACTTCCCTGTCTCAAGGAAATTCATTATATTCGAACTGAGAATATGCTCGAGAACATCGAACTGCTTTGGGAAAGATAGATTTGAGTTCTGAAATTCGCGTACCATAGATATAAAAAATTACAAAAATCCGGTTGCCGTGTGGTTCCCTTCCCGACATAGGAAACGACGTTCCGCTGAGTGTTGAGTGACTGTGGATAGAGTACAGCAGCCCGGTGCTCAGAAGAGCACGTAGGCCGGGCTGGGCGTGTGTACGGCAGGCGGTTGAGAGTTGGCGCGTTTTGGCGGGTGTCCTTCCCGGTAAGGCAGTTGCGGGCGCCGCATTTAGGAGTGAAGTCAGCGGCGGTCACCGTTGCGCAACGCGCCAAGCGGCGCGAGGTGAGCGGCTACAGCTGCGGGCCGCGCATCTCTCTCTCTCTCTCTCTCTCTCTCTCACTCACTCACACACACACACACACACACACACACACACACACACACACACACAAAACCTTATTCTCTACCCAAAATTTGACTCATGTAAACAGCCTAAAAGGTGGTGATATGATCTAAAGGTACAACACACTACTGAGGTGACTCCTATGCATAACGAGGTAAAAAAAATAATACGCACTAAGTCACCCAGCAAGTGTTTAGGTCTGTAGCCGCCCTTGACAACACGAACTTCAACTGACTTCAGCAGACAGCCTCTGTGAAATGAAAGACCAATTCTGCGATTAAAGTTGGTCGATTGTGTTATTGCCTTAAAGAAACCACACACGTTAATGCAGCCACCACGTGTGCAGTGAAATGCCGCTCACTCACGCGCAGTGAAATGCCGCTCACTCACGCGCTAGCTGTACTAAAACAGGTGCGCGCCCAGCAAAACTGTTCGCAGATTTGATGTGGTTATGGCAAACATTATTGGCAAAACTGCTCTTTCGTCTCCAGAGCTTCAGGTGAAACTCATTGTAGTGCGGACTGTAAATTGTGGTTACGATTACGGATCACTGTACCGCTTCCATCATATGTTACCTGTGCCATTATGCGCAAGTAATCAACTCACAGCGTTTCTACCTATATTTCATAGCTACCTGCAGAAAGACCTTCGTCTGTGAGGGTACCGAAGTCTCGTTATCTTCAAATTCCTACCTGGCAGTAGGACGCAATGGTTCAAGTGGCTCTGAGCACTATGGGACTTAACTTCTGCGGTCACCAGTCCCAGAAAACTTAGAACTACTTAAACCAAACTAACCTAAGGATATCACACACATCCATGCTCGAGGCAGGATTCAAACCTGCGACCGTAGCGATAGTCGCGGGGGATTAGACGAGCGGTCTAAGGCGCTGCAATCATGGACCGTTCGAATCCTCCCTCGGGCATGGGTGTGTGTGTTCGTCCTTAGGATAATTTAGGTTAAGTAGTGTGTAAGCTTCGGGACTGATGACCTTAGCAGTTAAGTCCCATAAGATTTCACACACACTTGAACATTTTGAACCGTAGCGGTCGCAGACTGTAGCGCCTAGAACCGCTCGGCCAGTAGGACACAATATTCATAATGTTGATGTATCGACCTAGCTATATAAACCACGCGAATCTAAGTTAGAATTTAAGCTGCCGAGGATCACTTTTACAGTTTTGATCATCAAGTAGTGAAAATGAGTACACATAACAGCAAATCAAAATACGAGGGCGTGCAGGAAAGTAATGCCATCGTAATTTTTATGTGAAAATATTAAGGTTTTTTAAGTAAAACATTAATACTCGATACTTTTATTCTTCACGTGTACGTATTTGCAGCCTTCTGCCGCTAGAGGGTTCCGAATCGTAGCGTATAGCATGGCGGTGTGGAACGTAACTATGTCGGTGCGCGAGAAACAGCATGCTTAATCGAGTTCCGACTTAGGCGACTTCGTCCATACTTCGAGCACCTCCTTCAGTAGAACAATGCCAGACCACACACGAGCGCTCAGACATCTGCAACACGTCGGGTTCATTGTCATCTATTATTCTCCATAGAGTTACGGCTCGGCCACATTCGATTTGCATCTGTTTCCAAAACTTAAAGAACACATTCGAGGACTTCACTTTCATAACGATGAAGCGGCGCAAACAGAGGTGAGGTTGTAGCTCCGTCAACGACGTCAAACATTCCAGAGTGACTGTATCAACAAACTGGTCTCTCGTTGGATGAAATGTGTTCGGCGCCAGAGTGATTATGTTGAAAAATAGATGGGTAGATGTGAAGAATAGAGATGTAGACTGTTAATAACGTTTGTTTTATTTAAAAAGTTTTGAGGTTTCACATAAATTCAGATGCATTAGTTTTCAGCACTCCTTCGTGTTACTAATATTCACTGTCGAAAGCTTGAATTTTTAACTTTGATTTCACACAGCTTTTATAGCGAGAACAATGCGGAACTTTGCATGACGTCAACTGTTCACTCAATTATATTTTTTATTAATACACTACTGGCCATTAAAATTGCTACACCAAGAAGAAATGCAGTTGACTAACGGGTATTCATTGGACAAATATATTATAGTAAAACTTACATGTGATTACATTTTCACGCAATTTGGGTGCATAGATCCTGAGAAATCAGTAGCCAGAACAACCACCTCTCGCCGTAATAACGGCCTTGATAACGCCTGGGCAACTGAGTCAAACAGTGCTTGGATGGCGTGTGCAGGTACAGCTGCCCATGTAGCTTCAACAAGATACCACAGTTCATCAAGAGTAGTGACTGGCGTATTGCGACGAGCCAGTTGCTCGGCCACCATTGACCAGACGTTTCCAGTTGGTGAGATCTGGAGAATGTGCTGTCCAGGGCAGCAGCTGAACATTTTCTGTATCCAGAGAGGCCCGTACGGGACCTGCAACATGCGGTCGTGCATTATCCTTCTGAAATGTAGGGTTTCGCAGGGATCGAATGAAGGGTAGAGCCACGGGTCGTCACACATCTGAAATGTAACTTCCACTATTCAAAGTGCCATCAATGCGAACAAGAGGTGACAGACATGTAACCAGTGGCACCCCATACCATCACGCCGGGTGATACGCCAGTATGGCGATGACGAATACACGCTTCCCATGTGCGTTCACCGCGATGTCGCCAAACACGGATGCGACCATCATGATGCTGTAAACAGAACCTGGATTCATCCGAAAAAATTACGCTTTGCCATTCGTGCACCCAGGTTCGTCGTTGAGTACATCATCGCAGGCGCTCCTGTCTGTGATGCAGCGTCAAGGGTAACCGCAGCCGTGGTCTCCGAGCTGATAGGCCATGCTGCTGGAAACGTCGTCGGACTGTTCGTCCAGATGGTTGTCGTCTTGCAAACGTCCCCATCTGTTGACTCAGGGATCGAGACGTGGCTTCACGATCCGTTACAGCCACGCGGATAAGATGCCTGTCATCTCGACAGAAGTTTCCTGTCGTAGATGAAACAAAGGAATAAATCACTAATCTTTGAAACTGTATTTACACAGTTGCTGAAAACCGAAAATAGCGCAGTGTTTTGTAGTCAGGGAGGCTTTTTACAATATTTCTAAAGCACAGGAGCAATGAGTGTCCTCCTACAGGGAGAGAGAGTATAACTAAACTTAACTCGACCCGAACAGGCAATAAGGCCAAACAGTATCGACCGGCCGCCGTGTCATCTTCATTCCACAGGCGTCACTGGATGTAGCTATGGTGGGGCATGTGGTCAGCACACGGCTCTTCTGGCCGTACGTTAGTTTCCGAGACCGCAGTTGCTTATTCTCAATTAAGCAGCTCCCCAGTTTGCATCACAAGCGTTGAGTGCACCCCACTTGCCAACAGTGCTCGGCAGACCGGATGGTCACCCATCCGAGTGCTAGCCCAGCCCGACAGTGCTTAACTACGGTTATCTGACGGGAACTGGTGTTACCACTGCGGCAAGACCGTTGGTCACAGGGAGAGAGATTACCCAGCAAGATACCAACATCGTAATACGATAACTGACCAGAACAAAAGCTGCAATATTTGGGCTCTCAAAACTCGTAATTTACGATCGTAGCCTGAAAGCTTTTGAAAATGTCTACACGTTTAAGAAAACTAAATATCTAATGGTACTACTTTTCATCTTAAACGTATCTCAGTATGAGAAACAGGACTGCGGGAAGCTCTGTCGGGTTAAAGCGATAAAGTGTAACACTAGACGAGAGTGCAGTGGTAATGTCCCGGGTAATGCATCAGCCGTAAAAGAGGACTGGGATGTGGCTAGTGGAGATGTCTGCGCTGCGGTTTTTGCGCTGAGGTTTGTCGTGTGCGGCTTGGGCGTAAGCCGAGACGGCGACGGCGCTAGGCACAGCACGTGCCACGCTGCCGGTACTCCACAGCTCGCCGTGCTCTTTTTATGACACCAGCCGGCCCTTCGAATGTCTCGCCACTTAAATGCGAAAAACCTGTCGCTAACGCAAACGGTTTTTCTTAAAATTTTCACGATTATCAGAAGTTTGGCTCGCAAGGAAACATGCTCAATATGACCGAGCGAGATGGCGCAGTAGTTAGCACACTGGACTCGCATTTGGGAGGATGACGGTTCAAACCCGCGTCCCGGCATCCTGATTTAAGTTTTCCGTGATTTTTCCCTAAATGACTTCAGGTAAATGGTTCCTGTGGATGGGCAGGGCCGACTTCCTTCCCTAATCTGATGCGACCGATGACCTCGCAGTTTGGTCCCCTCCCCCGATTCAACCAACCAACCAACCAACCAACCTAAGGAAGGAAAAGCACAATTGCAAGATATCAGCCCCAACGATCCATCCTCCGTCACAGTTTGTGGCTTAATTCTGATAGCGCGCAATTATGACCTCCTGAAAGTATAACTTTTACCTTACGCGCGCATCAGTTATTGTCACCCGCTCCGCCACATTGCAGTCACCTAATGCCCGCAGGCGAAATGGCATTGAGTGTTGAGCCAATCATTCCACCGGCGCACCAGATTGAAGATATCCGTTTAGTAAAACACAATGTCCTGCTGCGTGAAGAAGTTCTGAACTTCCTGATGCATATCCTCGTACGATAGAAATCATCGACTCTTGAAGCTGTCTATTTTTTTTTGGGGGGGGGGGGCCGAAGGTGTGATGATCGCATGGAGAGAGATCAGGAATGTAGGACGAGTTCTCGAGTCTCTCCCACTTGAGTTGGCCTAGCTTCTGCATTACGACATTTGCTATATGAGGACTTGCGTTGTCACGATTCATAGATAACATAAGCAACATTTCAATGATATTTATATCTGTGGTAGTTCTGTAAATGTCTTCTTAGTAGTTGTCTTCTTTACCTGCAGCATCCCAAAACATTTCACTGTGTTCGATATCAAATGAACAGTAACACTTGCCTAAAAATCTAACGATGTAAACATGCGAAGTTCGCTTTCACGCTCCTCCACCGCTCTTACGTTATGCATTGAAACACCCATCCCAGTCAGTTTACAGAAGAAAAACATGAATTTTCTCAATTGTCAGAGTTCAAAACAAATTTACCTCCGAAGAATTAAAAAACTTAATATTAATTTTTAGTTTGCAAAATTTACAATGGAACATATATCCTCGTTTATTGTTCCTTGGTGTCCATACGGAGTTACCAAAAACTGTCCTGGTTGACGTATTTGGAGTGGAGTCGGAGCTGACGCAGTGGCTGTCACACTGGACTCGCATTCGGGACGTATGGGGCTTCAAATCCTTGTCCGACCGTCCTGATTTGTAGTTTCCTAAATTGAGGCGAATTCCGGACTGACTCCTTTGAAAAGAATACCACTGATTTCCTTCTCTATCTTCGCCCATTTCTAACAAGCGGCAAGTCTGACTCCTTCCTTACCCTTTTTTTTTTCGTAGTGTTGACAACGCCTCTCATCTAGGTTGTTGCGTGAACACACGAAGCACACAGTGTATCAAAAGTCTTCTCCCGCAAGAAATGAAAAGATGCTCTCAATTCGGGAAGCATGCGTGTCAGTGCAAAATTACCATAATGTAACCCGTGGTGCTCCGAATATGGAACACGAATGTGAATGCAAAAAGGCTGTGAAAAATTTTGAACGTTTGTTATTGTAAACCGAAGAGAGGCATATGAGTTCTTTTGAATTCACTTTCATGTAAGAAGATTTTTACGATTAATTTTGTGCTTTTAAAATATTTTTGTTAAAAATTGGAATTGCTGTAGGATGAACATTTTGTATTATAGCTCATACATAATGGTACGAAGTTTGATTCTTTCCTTAAGTGTCGTTCAGCACATCAGCATCGGCAAAATGTTTTTGCAGTTCGCCGTAATTGGTTTGCCTCAACACGTTTTGCCGTAAAGGGTACACACGAACTATTTTCCCAAAAAGTGGTTGGCCGTTTGGTCTATGATTCGCAGTATGCAAGCTGGTCACAACAGTCTGAAAAGCCTGTAAGAGTGTTGCAGGGTATGTTGTGCTGGGAAACAGTTGTTAATAAAAAATTAGATATATTGCGCTGTTTCATAGTTAATTAGCTTTGAAGTTATGCAATCATGGCGTTGTGAGCGCAAATTCAAAAATCCCGCCATATTCAGTTAGTGTCAGTTATCATACAGTAGGTCATAGCGCAGGAGACTGTTCAGCCTTTGGTTCGATCCTTACTAACGTCCCAGGTCCAATTTTCGTATCGCGCTCTTCTTTGGTTTTAGGAAAAGAAGCTAAGAACACGCTTGAAGAAAACCTCTCTGCCGGTCCGCTTGAATTTACGCGCGCAACGGCCTGATTGGCTATCTTCAACGTTAATGAACTCTGAAACGACGCAACGTATCGAATTTTTTTTCCACACAATTATTTCTCAGCGCAGCCTACCCTGTAACACCCTTACAGGCTTTTCAAACTGTTTCTGATCACCCTGTACAGTGACCTGATCTATGCGAAAAGTGGCGGTTGACCTTAAATAACGAAAAGTGTGAGGTTATCCACATGAGTGCTAAAAGGAACTCGTTAAACTTCGGTTATACGATACATCAGTCCAATCTAAAAGCCGTGAATTCAACTAAATACCTGGGAATTACAGTTACGAACAACTTAAGTTTGAAGGAACACAGAAAATGTTGTGGGGGAAGGCTAACCAAAGACTGCGTTTTATTGGCAGGACACTTAGAAAATGTAACAGACCTAAGGAGACTGCCTACAGTACGCTTGTCCGTCCTCTTTTAGAATACTGCTACGCGGTGTGGGATCCTTACCAGATAGGACTGATTGAGTACATCGAAAAAGTTCAAAGAAAGGCAGCAAGTTTTGTATTAGCGCGAAATATGGGAGAGAGTGTCACAGAAATGATACAGGATTTGGGATGGGCATCATTTGAAGAAAGGCGTTTTTCGTTGCGACGGAATCTTCTCACGAATTTCGAATCACCAACTTTCTCCTCCGAATGCAAAAATATTTTGTTGACACCGACTTACATAGGGTGGAACGATCACCAAGATAAAATAAGGGAAATCAGAGCCGGTACGGAAAGATATAGGAGTTGATTCTTTCCGCGCCCTATACAAGATTGGAATAATAGAGAATTGTGAAGGTGGTTCGATGAACCCTCTGCCAGGCACTTAAATGTGATTTGCAGAGTGTCCATGTAGACGTAGATGGCCGTTTATCTTCAGCTCACATCATCCCATAAGACCTGATAAAAGAAATGAAAACAAATTAGTTACGGCCATCATGAACAGATCATACAGACCCCTTTTTGTATGAATTGTCGCCTGATGTTGACGGTTTGTCACCCGAGCGGTTACTGCGCCCACCACGTGGTAAAGGGTCTGCTTCCACAGCTTAGCGCGGGGGGTACTGCCACCATTTGATGGACGCATCCATTAATAATTAATAAATATTTCTATAATAGGATATTTGGCAGATAGGAAGTGTCGGTTGTTTCCCCCGGAACGGCAGCATATAAATCTGTGAGGAGAAGCTGGCTTGGGGCGCCGTTAATAATGGCGCGTACAGCGCTGATAACGCAGAGTGGGAGCGCCGGCGGCCGGCTAATGAAGGAGGCCTTTCATTGCGGCACGCGCCACTCTGACGTCACGGCCCCTTGTGTCCATTATCACGTTCCATTAATAGGCCGGAATCCCGCCGCACCTCGCCTCTTTGCACCAGACATCCGGCCGCTACAAAAAATTCGCCACCGGTCGCCGGACGCAGCGCTTGTGTGGGCGCCCACCTGCTTGGCCGTTCCCTGCTTGCGTCACCGGCGGAATAATGCAAACGGCTCTAGCTGACGGATGCGACTCGACAGACTTAACAGCGGGAACAGATGCGGTACCCGGCGTTTTGACTTTTTTAGTCTTTACTCTTCAAATCTGAATCGTTTACAGACACGATGTCAGCTCGAGTAATAGTTGACATAAGGCAATTCCACAGGTGTGCTAAGATAAAAATTATTACAAATGTGCACAAATAATGGGAAACAGCATATCAAAATTAGTGTTATCACGTCAAACGGCCTCTTGAACTACTACTTTATTGTGTAATCCAGCAAATCAGCGTAACGCGCCCTTCTAAAGCCCTCATTGTTACGATAATTCTCATTTGTATTACTTGTTCCGCAGGCAACAACAAAAATAGACAGAAAAAGCAAACACTTGCTTAAGCTTACGCAAAGCGACTGCAAACAATGTAGTTCCGAAGATAGTCAACTTGTAAGTTACTGTTGGTAACAGACATGATATAAACGATTTGGGAGACAATCTGACGAGAGCCGTCTTTGGTTGTTTGCAGATGACGCTGTCGTTTATCGACTTATAAAGTCATCAGAAGATCAAAACAAACTGCAATACGATTTAGAAAAAATATCTGAATGCTGCGCATAGTGGCAGTTGACCCTGAATAACGATAAGTGTGAGGTTATCCACATGAGTGCTAAAAGGAACTCATTAAACTTCGGTTACACGATAAATCAGTCTAATCTAAAAGCTGTAAATTCAACTAAATACCTAGGTATTACAATTACGAACAACTTAAATTGGAAAGAACACATAGAAAATGTTGTGGGGGAAGGCTAACCAAAGACGAGATTGGAATAACAGAGAATTGTGAAGCTGGTTCGATGAACCCTGTGCCAGGCACTTAAATGTGCTTTGCAGAGTATCCATGTAGATGTAGATGATCCAAGAATGGTGTGTCAACAGAATAACGAAAATATTTTCACGTGCTGAGAGACATAGTACAGTAGTTAAGACACTGACCAAAATTTCAGAACAACTAGAGCAAAACTGTTCGCGTGGCCATCCAGATTAGGTTTCCATTTTACAAAATTGTAAAAGTCGAATAATTGGATGGATCCCTTGAAAAGGACACAGTGTATTTCCATCACCCATCCTCATTCCGACAGAATTTGAGCTGTCGCTAATGGCTTGATAGTTGACTGGACGTTAAACTCCAGTCTTCGCGTCATCTCACGTACTCCCTAGCACGAGATTTGAAAGGCAAGTTCGTTTTTCCTTTCTCCCCGGAAAATTTGCCCCCAATTATCCCCCTGATGGTACTGAGCTGATATTTAAATTAAGCGGTTGAAACCTCAGATCATTTAAGATGCTGATAAGTGCAAAGAGTTAAATAAAGTGGCAACCTGTAGTAAGCTTACTGTAGATACTTAGGATTCTTTCCTGGAACAATTTCTCCGATAGCCAGCCCACTGGAGAGGCAAGCCCGTGTTCACTCATCTACACCTGCCGGACGTACGAATACTTAGCGCAGATGTCTCCACGCGGCGGAGACGTACAAATTGCGCTGAGGCCTTTCCATCGAAGGCGTGCTGTACTCACATTTCACGGTTTTGACGCGGAAGAAAGTTTCACCTTTAATGCAACTCAGTAGATGTTACGCGCACCAGAAAGCGAGTGTTACAACGAAAAATAAAATCGTGTCTCTTTTTTTTAAGCTTACTCTTCTGCCAATTAAATATACGAAGGGTGTCTCTGAATCCTTTTACAAACTGCCGTAGAAGGCAGCGCATGGATAGTGATACGATGAAGTATACAGGGTGAGCACAAAGTCTTGCCCTGATTATAATAATTTATTACAGAATAATTGTTTGACATAATAATTTACATTTGATGCCGTTACATAGGTTAGTGTTAATAGTTTTTTTAACACCACTTACGTTAGTAAACATCAACGTGTGCTTCCTTGGTAGCTCGGAGAATGTCGAAGCGGTATTCCAGTTCCCCCCATGTGCTCCGTAACATGTGTTCTGTCACAGTACCCACAGCAGCTTGTATCCTAGCCTTCAGTTTGTCGTCGTCAGCAACTGGTGTGACGAAGACTCTGCCCCAGAAAAAAGGCAAGGGACATAATGTCTGGAGAGCGGGTGGCCAGGGTGTTGGACCGTTCCTTCTAATCCACCGATACGGAAATGGTTCATCCAGGAAATCGCGCACTATCATCTCCATCTTGCTGGAAAAGTATCCATGGTTGATAGTGGTGCAATGAACTGTTGCAAAACTTCTAAGTAAATGTTAGCGGTAATGGATTTTTCCGCGAAGAAAAACGGTCCAAAAACATTGTTATGCATGATGCCGCACCAAAAATTCACTTTTTCGCTGTCTCACTGTAACTGTGTGGAGACTCTGACCCCACATACGGACACTATGCCTATTTACCAGTCCACTGACATGAAAGGTGGATTCATCGGTAAAGCATATGCGATTTAAGTAATCGTTAGCACTATCAACCCTGTTGTGAATCTCAATTACAAATTCAGGACGTGTCAGCGAATCATTCGGTTGCAAGGCCTGCACGATTTGCACTCTGTAAGCATGCAACCTAAGTCTTCCACAAAGACTCTTCACCACACTTGGTTGCGGTATTTGAAGTTCACGTGATGCTTGACGAGTTGATTTAGACGGACTCCGTTGAAACGATTGCCGAACACGTTCAACAGTTGCATCACTCACACGAGGCCTGCCACTGCGAGAACGATCTTCAACGCTGCCTGTTGCGTCAAACTTTGCATACCATCGCTTTATTGATTTAACGTCAGGAGGGCTGCGTCCATAAGAAGCCTGAAATTTACGCTGAACACTGATGGGCGATTTTGTTTCGTGAAACCATAGCACACATTGCGCTTTCTCCTGCTTCGACGCCATTTCTCCAGCAACTAACGTGACCTAACAGACCGCGTCGGTGTTGTGGAGCACTAGCGCCATCAACTGGTCACAACAACTAGTAACACAAACCTATGTAACGGCATCAAATGTAACTTATTATGTCGAACTGTTATTCTGTTAGAAATTTTTATAATCAGGGCAAGACTTTGTGCTCACGCTGCATATCTCTGGAGACGAAGAGCTTGCGTTTTACAGGACGAAAATGTAGTCATCTGCCCCACTCTATCGTATCTGCTGGGTGGAAGAAAATAGTTTGCGGTGATTCTGGTAATTACTTCGTTTGTAGCTCATGCGGTAAAAATAGAGTACTAAGGTACACACGAAACGCCGGGGCATTTGAGAGGCCAAGCTCGTGCTCACTCAGGTACACCTGCCGGACGTAGGAATAATCGCAGATGTCTCAGCGCGGAGGAAACGTACAAATTGTGATGACGTCATACAGCGAAGGCCTGCTGGGCTCGCATATCAGGCGTCGCATTACCGTCGTTCTGGGCTGATGACAGTTCCACAACAATAGCGGTTAGCAGTGAAATTGTTGCCACGTTAGTCAGCTACAATTGTGAAAATTACGAAGGTCGCGGAAAATTACTGCAGCTCATTCATACAACAGACGCGTGAGAGTGGATGACACTGCGTTTGAGGTTACAGCACGGAAACGGTACGTCTCTACATATAAATTTACAACCAACAAATGACATTGATAATTTCCAAAAGCGAATGGTGCGTGTGAAGAATGGCTGGCTGTGAGCCTCCGTAAGAGTTCCAATTTCTGCGATATATCCTCGTCGTCGTCCTTTGGCGAGAAGTATGCGGGAGGAAGTAATGTTGCCCGAATCTTCCAGAAACGTGAGCACTCAGAATTTAAACTGTAAACGTCTCCGTGATACACAGCACCGCTCTTGTAGCACATTCCTCGGCGCTTGTTGAGCAATTCCGTGACGCTCCCGCGCATTCTAAACAAACACGTGAAGAAACGCGTCGCTCTTCGTTGAAACTTGTCAATTATTCTATTAATTCAATCGAGTAACGGTCGCAGACAGATGAGAACTAATCAATAATCGGTCTTACAAGTGTTTAATAAATAATTTGTGGATGAATTACGCCTCCTTAAGATTGTCCCAATGAATCTCAGCCTGGCATCCGCTTTCCGTATAATTAATTTTCTGTGGTCAATCCACTTTAGCCAGCTCCTACTCCTAGATATTTAACCGTTGTTACTGTTTCCAGCGGTGTGCTACCAATTGTGTAATCGAACATCAATGAATATTTTCAGCCATTTAAGCGCACCACCTTACACTTATTTATGTTGAGTCAACTGCCAGTACCTGTACAAATAGTCTAATTATTTTCAACCGTAAGAAGCTAAAGCATACGGCACAGTCACATTTATTTCTAGAAAATCACAGGATTCGGCCGCTCATATCTCTGGAAATAAAGGAGATGATGCCGGATAGTTATTTTCAAAATAATCACTCTAGTCTCCCATTAGACAGAAATGACTTTCTTCCCTCCCCAGGTGTGCCTGCATTTCGCCACAATCTTCCTACAGACGACAAAAATATTGTCAGAGAATGGCCTGATGGACCTTCTGACTGCATCCATTAGGTCATTTATTTGTATTTAATGTAAACTGTAAAGCCCTATAACACTGCCCTGGGCTACTCCAGAAGTTAGTTTTACATCTCCGAACATGACATCGTATTTGATCATTATCTGCCCGGAACCTTCTGTGAGTGCCAAATGTTTGCAAAGGGAACTGAAGCACGCTGTAGACACAAACCAGCATTAATCTAAACTTTATTTTCGCTTTGAGTAGCAAAGATCAGACAGCCAGCAGTAGTTTATGAGAGTGTGAAGAACAAAGAAGAGTTCGTTATATAAATTAGAAAACACACAATTACGACCCATAGCTCGAACCGGGCCGGTTCGAGAGGATAAAGACATGCATAGAAACTTGTAACTGAAAGCTGGTCAACGGCGTCGTTAAGAAAGATAAGTGCTTACTGCAAAGTAAAAAAAAAAACAAACAGACGTCTAAATTTTCTAACCGGGCTGGTTCCATGGGAGGAAAAGTTCCACATAACTTATATATCAAAGCTGAATATCGGCATCTTCGGATCGGCTGCGGTGGCCGTGCGGCTCTAGGCACTTCAGTACGGAACCGCGTGACTGCTACGGTCGCAGGTTCGAATCCTGCCTCGGGCATGGATATGTGTGATGTCCTTAGGTTAGTTAGGTTTAAGTAGTTCTAAGTTCTAGGGGATTGATGACCTCAGATGTTGAGTCCCATAGTGCTCAGAGCCATTTGAACCAGCCAACCGGCATCTTTCAAATAGTCCGCGAGCAAATAATATATATCAAAACCGGTGAAGTAAAGCAGTTACGCTTCTAAGGAAGGAGTAATCCCACAAAATCAATTTTTTTTAGAAGATCGCCTGTGCTGCCGAGTATTTGCTGCATACCAAAATGACGTGGTTCAGATCCGCCACCGCCGTTGTGTCCTCATCCAGTGTCCAGAAGCGATGACTTTCAATCAGTATAGGTGGGCGGGGTAACACAGTGTCCCAGCCCAATGCGGATGAGAGGGGTCTCCTGATTTCTACTAAGCTTCACCGAGGTTAATCATGGCCGCGAAGAGACGTTCAGTTGGGTGGCAGCCAGAAATGTAAACAGTTTCACTAAATCGAACGCGATCACACTCACTTTCTACGAGTTCTCCATACTCGGGCGATTTAATGACAAGTATGAAAAGGTTCTCAGAGTACCACTACCAGTCGGAATACTGACTACTTAAAGTTGTTGGATTAGCAACATATTTACAAA
This sequence comes from Schistocerca serialis cubense, assembly GCF_023864345.2. Lineage (NCBI taxonomy): Eukaryota > Metazoa > Arthropoda > Insecta > Orthoptera > Acrididae > Schistocerca > Schistocerca serialis. The sequence continues at coordinate 882,834,933 of NC_064640.1, read as the reverse complement.
AAATGGTTCAAATGGCTCTGAGCACTATAGGACTTAACTTCTGAGGTCATCAGTCCCCTAGAACTTAGAACTACTTAAACATAACTAACCTAAGGACATCCCACACATCCAAGCCCGAGGCAGGATTCGAACCTGCGACCGTAGCAGTCCCGCGGTTCCGGACTGAGCGCCTAGAACCGCGAGACCACCGCGGCCGGCCAACATATTTACGGATTAAGCACAATCATCAGGCTACAGTGGGAGTACAACAACATTTAGCACCAGTGCTCATAAACGTTAAAGTTCTTTTGTATAGTCTTCGCATGTACTGCGGTCGCCTTGTGGAGAAAGAGGAAGATAACCCAACAAAACACACTAATCACTCTGTTCATATGAAGTGGCTGTAATTGATAAGAAGACAATCACGTTTTCAGGTATCTTAATTTATACGGATCTTTTAAACACATTAAGCATCGTTCAGACTTCTAAGGTTACTTGAAACACGATACAACAAAAAATTCAACTGTGCAGAAAATTGTCGACATGTCGATCGCTATGTTGTCGGTCATTTGCAATGCCCTCTGCACGCCTATCTTTAAATTGTTTGACAATCGTTGATATGCATAACTTGCTGCAAGAAACAAAACAGAAGACCCATATTAGACCCGTCCTAAAAGTCTACCGTCTCTGGTTTGGCTGCAAGCCTCCGCTCAGGACGGAAAAAACCTAGTACTCACTCTTCTTATCTCTACAGTTCACGAAATACGAAACACACCCACCAGGGCAGCAGTTCGTTTCATCGCCAGCTAACGGACTCGCTGTTAACTCCACTAACAACTTTGCGAGATGGTGCGGTGGTTAGCCTACTGAGCTCGCATTTTGAAGGCACGGGGATCGAGCTCTCAAGATGCACGCTTTCCGCCGGTGCCCTAAAACTCGTAAGGCAAATGTCGATATAGTTTCTTCAAAGAGAAATTTATCATTCTCACCGTCTAATGACTTCAGCAATGAAACTTCCTGGCAGATTAAAACTGTGTGCCGGACCGAGACTCGAAATCGGGACCTTTGCCTTTCGCGGGCAAGTGCTCTACCAACTGAGCTACCCAAGCACGACTCGTGCCCCGTCCTCACAGCTTTACTTCTGCCAGTACCTCGTCTCCTACCTTCCAAACTTTACAGAAGCTCTCCTGCGAACCTTGCAGAACCATCACTCCTGAAAGAAAGGATATTGCGGAGACATGGCTTAGCCACAGCCTAGGGGATGTTTCCAGAATGAGATTTTCACTCTGCAGCGGAGTGTGCGCTGATATGAAACTTCCTGGCAGATTAAAACTTTGTGCCGGACCGAGACTCAGGCTCGGGACCTTTGCCTTTCGCGGGCAAGTGCTCTACCAAGCCCCCGAAAGGCAAAGGTCCCGCGTTCGAGTCTCGGTCCGGCACACAGTTTCAATCTGCCAGGAAGTTTCATATCAGTGCACACTCCGCTGCAGAATGAAAAACTCATTCTGGACTTCATCAATCTTCGTTCCTCCTTCCACTCAGATCATTAGAATGAAGGAGACTGTACGATATAGGGACTGACGCTCCTTAGCGAAATGAGACACGCTTCATATGACGGACATGTGATTGTAATGCGTTTTCTTGCGTTCGCTGTCGCTAAAAGGACGATTTCTCGTGAGCAGTAGTGCACACGTGTCAGGCATAGTATTATTAGCTGCGCTGTTTAGTTCAGAGGGTGGAGGATGATTCACAAAAGTATTTTCTAGTGGTGTGATACAGACTATGTGGGCGTTACGAGCACGGAGGCTGCCGTCAGTTCTGGAAAGCGATGTGCAGTGCGCTTGTGGCGGCGACGCTAATTGGCAAGGGATCTGGGCTGCGAGGGGCGTGCCAGACAGCCGATCTGTGCGCTCGCCGCTGCAGTCCAGCCGGCGAGCGTTTCAGGTTGAACGGCCCCACGTGCTCTGGGTCAGCTGCAGTGCTGCCAACGTCCAGGGCGCGCGCGCGCGCCAAGACGCTCCATCTCGACGTGCGCATTTTACGCTCTCAACTCTCTAACCTCATTACGCCTCTGGAGGCTCCCGCTCACAATCTGTTTTAATGTATTTTTATTACAATTTTTATTTTACAGTTATCGACACCTTTATCCCACACTGACACGGATTATTTTACGATGATTCCTGGTCCCGATAACCAAAGGCATGGTGGACATGTAGTACGATTTATCCTTGTCGCTGTTATACACTTCACAAATCTGAGATGTTACAGTGGCGATGACGTCACAACTGTTAAACGATTCAAGCCCTGGTACTTTCTACTTTAGGACCACGTACTACCGCGACGGTAGCCCAGCCTTTACCCTTACGAACAATGATGCTGCACAGCACGGTAAAGTTCAGAACACCACCACAGAAAACTGAAGGCCCACGAAGAATTAATTGTGCGCCCATATAGTTCTCGGTATTTATAGTATTATCGATGGCTTAGTACACTGTAAGGCGGCTATGGTTCAAATGGCTCTGAGCACTATGGGACTCAACTGCTGAGGTCATTAGTCCCCTAGAACTTAGAACTAGTTAAACCTAACTAACCTAAGGACATCACACACATCCATGCCCGAGGCAGGATTCGAACCTGCGACCGTAGCGGTCTTGCGGTTCCAGACTGCAGCGAAGGCGGCTATGCCTTCTCCTATAATAACGTAGCATCTTTCGTGTGAGCGGTTGGTCTTGGCGTTTTTATGTTGACTGTAACGATAAAATATATCTGACATGAGTAAGTTTGGAACAGCGCGACCACTGCGGTCGCAAGTTCGAATCCTGCCTCGGGCATGGATGTGTGTGATGTCCTTAGGTTAGTTAGGTTTAAGTAGTTCTAAATCTAGGGGATTGATGACCTCAGCAGTTAAGTCCCATAGCGCTCAGAGCCATTTTTTGAGTAAGTTTGTTTTCACACATAGGTTTAATGTATAATCTCTTTAGCTTCGGATATCATGGTTCAATGGCTCTAAGCACTATGGGACTTAACATCTGAGGTCGTTAGTCCCCTAGATTTAGAACTACTTAAACCTAACTAACCTGAGGACGGCACACACATTCATGCCCGCGGCAGGATTCGAACCTGCGACCGCAGCAGATGCGTGGTTCCAGACTGAAGTGCCTAGAACCGCTTCGCCACCGCGGCCGGTTCGGATATCATGTAAACGCGGTTAAACATGCATCCAGGACTAGCTATGGCATGAATATTGCCGCCTCCTACCGACCTCCATAACTTTCCTCATCGACCTACCTCTCTGTTCAAACAATTACGTTGAGCTACTTCTCCTTATCGTATAAGTGCCAGTCCTGGAAACAAAACTAGTCAACCTCATGACATTTTGGACGTTTCCACTCAATAATGTCTTACGGAATGAATTTCTGGCGTAAGTCATCAAACTGATCGCGCAAAAGCGAACAGCAGGAATAATCAGTGGTCGTCATGTAGGCACCATCACAGTACATATATTAGGTGACATCCGTCATAAATAACCCACCACAATTTAGGAACATTTATGTGCATACCTACAACACCGAGCGAGGTGGCGTAGTGGTTAGCAAAAATGTTCAAACGTGTGTGAAATCTTATGGGACTTAACTGCTAAGGCCATCAGTCCCTAAGCTTACACACTACTTAACCTAAATTATCCTAAGGACAAACACATACACCCATGCCCGAGGGAGGACTCGAACCTCCGCCGGGACCAGCCGCAGTGCCAATAGACAGCTCGGCTAATCCCGCGCGGCTAATGGTTAGCACACTGGACTCGCATACGAGATGACGACGATACAAACACGCTTCCGGCCATTCTTATTTAGGTTTTCCGTGATTTCCCTAAATCACTTCAAGTAAATGACGGGATGGTTCTTGTGAAAGGGCACGGCCGACTTCCTTCCCTAATCCGATGGGACCGATGACCTCGCTGTTTGGTCTCCTCCCCACAACCAACCGACCAACCAATCATACCTGCAGCATTAGAGAAAAATGACCTTTATTACCTATTATTAAGGCTGCCAGTGTCTGTGTCATAGGTTGTAAAGCCAGTTCTAAATCTGACCTAAAATAATTTCATCTGGATATCTCCTTCAGTTCCATTGACGAATTTTTATTTAAAAACTGGGAGCCCGTAAGAAAAAGACTTTGCTATTACATTCTTCTAGCGCACTTATCTTTATCCACCGTGAACAAATTCCGTGTCTTCGCGGTTCGGAACATTTCCGTTTCCCCGATGACATTATGTATGACAGGTAGGAAAACAAATTTTTAATTTAGCCTTTAACCATTTCTTCTGGCCAACTCCTATTCCATAGATTATTTTTTTGTATAAAAAAATGGCAGCATGTATAGGAAAAACACCTAAATTGAAAGTATGAAACTAACTTGTTAATTCTTATTAAATTTAAGCCAGTGTGCAATTTTGTAACTTGTAAATGGACACCGTGATACTGCACTGTCAAATAATTTATCGTATACACGTAGCACGTAAACTGACTCCTTCCACATTGTTTCGATGGAAAAATGTCGGAAATGATTTGCAGAAAAACTACCTGTTGTGTAAACAGCAGGGACATAGCTCACAGAGCCGTTTCTCGTAGAAAGGTTACTGGAATCCAACAAATATCAACTTTCTAACACAGTCGTTACAAACAAGTTAGAGAATACTTAGTTACAAGCAAGGAGGAACATATAATAACAGGAAGAATGCTGTCCAACGCATACCGGAAAGCGTTAAACAGTCTGTCTTGAAAAAGCGTTTTCCCAGCGCTTTATTGGGCAAAGATGCATTGTAAACCGTAAACCTCTTCCACCAGCTTGACGTAACATAATTATTTTCTACGTGAAAAGGTAAAATAGGTGCTTTACTACACCACATGATATGAAACACTGTAATCGAGCAGCCAGTACGGACATCTTGTATCGAATGTTACACAATGGGTAGCGAGCGTTTCGATAATGACTAGGAGCATGTATCGCAGCTCACAGTTGCCTCTTGGAATCCAGTCTGAAGAATGGTTTTATTTCGCGAGAGTAGTACAGAAACTTCACAGTTAACAATGACTGTGGCAGCTTTAACTGTTTCCTTCACCTATCGTATTTTGGGTGGGAGCATTGCTAACTGTTTGAAACACTCTTCATGCACTGTTCGTAATATTCAATCAGTTATAAAGCGGATTGATTGCTCGTGCTGTACGTTTTTCTACACAGCTACAAACTATTAATGGAGACGCCGCAGTGGATAATACCCTGGAACACTTGACTCATATTCGGGAGGCTAAAATTCCTCGACTGAGTATCCAGATTTAAATTTCCTGTGATTCTTCAAAATTTCTCCAGGCGATTTCCAGGAGTGTTCTCTGAATCGCTCACGGCCAAGTTCCGTCACATTCGTTGTGAAACTGAGCTCGTGTAATTAATTAAATTGGTGGTAGAATGTGTCTAGAATAATCTATGTTGGTGCGACATGTGCCCTCATAGTGAAGGCCACATGCCAGTTACGTCTGTATCATCAGGTGTATGACGAAATAGTTCTATCAACAGTTCCATCCCTTTTCAAGTGAGTTTGAGCTTTGTTTTCAGTTACCTCGCTGTTGATGGGCCGCCCAAGTGCTATATTTCTGTCTCCCTTCTTAACGAGTGGAATTTAATTCTGCGAAGTATTTTTGTTCCTTACTACGAAGCCACAAACGTAAGACTAGTTATGGAATACACCGCTGCTGACTCTCCTGATTATAAAAGAAAACTACGCTTATTATTTTCCTTTGCGTATGACAGATGGAGGACGAAACAAGCACAGAAAACGGGCGTATGGCCAAAATCAGCGATTTTTTTTTTCGTTTCTATCACTAATACTAAATAGCCATTGTATTATCTGGTGCACTCAAGTAGCAATTATGTAGACAAGAAACGAACACACTTACCATTCACGATCGATCTAGTCTCAATCCAAATTAAGACTTCCTAACACAACTGGGAGTATTTTACATTTTATGTAATTGTGGCTCCAAAAGCGCTAGAAAGAACAAATTCTGATCTGAGTAGCTGTCATGGTTTCACAAATATATTATGATCTCCGTTATAGAATTTAAAGTGCTGTATGACTTATACATGGGACAGCAGATCGATAAATACTTCCCTACAATTGAAGCAAAATTAGGTGACTCGTACGTAGCTGTGAACGTAATACGACACGTTGATGTCGAAATGTTTTTTGAGGTATAAGATACCATCTGAGCTATTTTCGTTTGGCTCGAAGAAACAAATGTTCTTTAAATACGCGTGATCATATTTCTTCAATGGAAGTGCTACGTTCGGTTGCTTCGCGGTTCCACGGAGTAAATATTCTTCAGCAGGGCGTGTTCTGTGCGAAACCTGGAGCTGCACCGTTGTTTGTACTGATATGCTTCGCAGCACCTGTGAGCACCTGCAAGTTCTGCGAAATACACTCTGGTGCGTAACCGCCGTTCACGTCTCAGTGGGTAGTATCTGTAAGCAGAATGATTGCCGTCAAGACCGTGGACTGAAAATTTTACTTAAAAAAAAAAAGGAAAGAAACGTTTTAGGAAAACACATTTTTATATCTCGGCGTAATCTCCCTTCAGTTCACTTAACTTGATCCACCCAGTAAGATATTTTCCTCATTCCCTCTGAAAAGAATTTTTTTCCAATTCTGCAAAGAACTTCTTTACAATACAGGGAACATCTTCATTCGACGAAAAATTTTCCCCCGTGTATTTTTTAAGTTAGGAAACGTAAACGCTGTATAGGGTCAAATCTGACGAAAATGGGGATTGCTTCGCAGCCCAGCTTATACAGTGTTACCATTGTAACGGCTTACACGTGACCAGCCCTATTGCACTGCTCTACCATGAGGCGTCGCTCGCCTCTACTTCACCTCATGATGTAAAGGGTACAAAGTGTTGCATAATTAAGAGCCAGTCACTCTTACCCTGTCATAATAATCAGTAATGGAGGTGTCCCAAGAAAAGGTACTAGTCATCATTTTCACCTTCGCCATTGAACAGTTAGACGGTAGTTTAGTCTCCTCGCTCTAGTCGCGACTCTCCCATATTATCATAAGACATCTTTTGCGAAACGCAAAAAAATTTCGAACACGATTTTTTGTGTCCGTCCTTGGTTTTTGTCTAGAGAAAATAAACTCAATACCTATTGCAGACGCAGCTTCTTGATATGCGGAATTTCATTCAGGATATTATGTATCCCGTAGTACGAGATGCCTAAAAAACTTCAGTCTCTTGAATCGTGAGACTGCGTTCTTCTACCGAGCGAGGTGGCGCAGTGGTTAGCACACTGGACTCGCATTCGGGAGGACGACGGTTCAATCCCGTCTCCGGCCATCCTGATTTAGGTTTTCCGTGATTTCCCTAAATCGTTTCAGGCGAATGCCGAGATGGTTCCTTTGAAAGGGCACGGCCGATTTCCTTCTCAATCCTTCCCTAACCCGAGCTTGCGCTCCGTCTCTAATGACCTCGTTGTCGACGGGACGTTAAACACTAACCACCACCACAACCACCACTGCGTTCTTCTATTCCGACATCACCTTGAACCATTCAAAAACTGCGCTCAATTTTCTTTATTGGTTACTAGTATCGAGTAATGAGATCATAATATAGTACACACAGTATAGTCAATATAGTGGGGGTTTCAGAGGAAGTTCGTGTGCGGCAGTCGTGGCAAAAGGAGATACTGGGAAGTTTCAGACGTCGGGGAACTATTCTTTAACGATAAGATTATATCGCCAGCATTACGTAAATCAGATCATATATCACTGGTCGACCCTAGCCGTCATATTTTCATTGATTCAACCTTTTGGCGGTTAAAGATGTGATTGTTTTTAAATATATGGCAAAAACTAAAAAATTCTGTCAACCATTTCTCCGGTAGAAACCTTAATTTGACATTCGATGCTTTACAGTCCTGCAGCTCCCGTGCGACCGCGTTTCAAATGGTTCCCTGCCAGTGCAACGTCTCCACAACCTGTATTTGATGCGCAGATGGCTTCTTAAATAAAAACGATTTATCACTAATGAGACTCGTAGAGTCCATTTACACGAAAGTACGAGACAACTGTGAATGGGCGGTTTCACCCTGCAGAAGTTTGAAAGTTTGAGGAAGTGCGGCAGAAGTTCAGCTTATCAATTGTCAGGTCGGTTAACAAAATCTCCCTCTGTTTCATAGAAATGTTAGCCTGCTTGTCAATCGAGATTTGGTTTTTAGAAGCCGCCCGCAACAAATATTTGCAGTACAGTAGTTCCGCATACGGCTCAGTGAGTGTTCAGCTTCGCACGTTAGCGATAAGTTGAGAACCAGCTGATAAGGAGAGACTTACAATGCGCCTAAGAGTGACTATCATTTGTTCGTGACGTCAGAACGGCACCGTAAATTTAATTCGGAAGCGCTGTTCCTGGACTGGCAGTAGCGTGTGGTAATAGCAGAAAGTCGAAATGCTTATTCCATGCAGGACAACGAATACTTCCGTGAACACGTTTTACACTACACTACACTACACTATACTAGCTTGGCGGAGATTATCTATACGGTAGAGCAGTAAAACCCATTTACATGTTTTATAAAATGGTTCAAATGGCTCTGAGCGCTATGGGACTTAACAGCTGCGGTCATCAGTCCCCTAGAACTTAGAACTACTTAAACCTAACTAACCTAAGGACATCACACACATCCATGCCCGAGGCAGGATTTGAACCTGCGACCGTAGCGGTCGCACGGTTCCAGACTGTAGCGCCTAGAACCGCATGTTTTATATTTAAATTTGTGAAAGAGTGTTCATTTTAAGGATGCAAAAAGACGTTTGGTATTTCTTCGATAATATACTGTCCATAGCTTTTCTAAATCGACATGGGTAGTATACTCGCCTCTAACAGAGCTCGTTAATTCCCGATTGTCCGGTGATATTCGACTCGGATGTAGCCGATCAACACCCAAGAAATTTCATTGGCAAGGGGAACAGGTGTGTGTGTGTGTGTGTGTGTGTGTGTGTGTGTGTGTGTGTTTAGAGGGCGGGAGGGGGGGGGGGGTGGTAAAGTTCCTGATCACCACTTTATGCGCCAACTTTAGGAGTTAAATTCTGAAACTCCTCACAGTTCTTATTGAAGTAAAAGCTTACGACACTATTGATAAGCTTGGTAACCTCGTTGTCGCTATTCCAGACGAGTAGGGTGTACGCAGGCACTACTTTCGTCGCCGTCCTCTCTCTCTCTCTCTCTCTCTCTCTCTCTCTCTCTCTCTCTCTCTCTCTCACCTCACACACACACACACACACACACACACACACACACACACACACAGTAAACGTCACAAATCCGACACTACACTTCACACACTCTTCAGCTTCCATACGCCGAGCACATAAGATACGCCGGCCGATGTGGCCGTGTGGTTCTAGGCGCTCCAGTCCGGAGCCGCGCTGCTGGTACGGTCGCAGGTTCGAATCCTGCCTCGGGCATGGGTGTGTGTGATGTCCTTAGGTTAGTTAGGTTTAAGTAGTTCTAAGTTCTAGGGGGCTGATGACCACAGCAGTTGAGTCCCATAGTGCTCAGAGCCATTTGAACATAAGATACGGGACAAGTAAGTCAGCGAAATGGTATTAAAGGACTTGTAAGAGGCAATAATCAGTCGTCATCGACGACGACGGCTGTGGTACGCAGTGTGTTCTTCAGCTCAGTGATTCTTGATTTGCAATATCAACGACGAAACTAAGGCAAAAAATATTACTTACGCATTCCTCAGAATTTTATCTCGTCGTCGATACTCTATGCTCAGAACCTAGTATAACAATAGTGGTCTCCGTAGTATTCTCACCCACTAGCACCGAATATTGAACTGAACTGGTTCTAATAGTCAGCGCTAACGTGAGGAAAAAATAATTGTTTAAATAAAAATAAATTTTTAATCTAACGCGTTTTTAAATCTGACTTAAAAAGTATGTTTCTCATAGCCCTGTACAGATACCTAACCCCTATGCACATAGTCCTAAACATTTTTGCTTGCGAATTTTAAGTACCTATGACTGTTCTTGCAAGATTTATAATGAAAAACGTGGGGCGCATGCAATACGAAAGTGATGCATGAATAGTTCACATCCTATTATCGATTTCATTTGCCCCACGTTTTTTGTCATAATTAGTACCAGCATTGTCATAGTTATTAGCCGGCCGGAGTGGGCAAGCGGTTTTAGGCGCTTCAGTCTGGAACCGCTGATGACCTCAGATGTTAAGTCCCATAGTGCTCAGATCCATTTGGACCATAGTTATTAAGAATTCACAAGCACAAACTTCGAGATTGATGAGTGGGGCTAGGAATCTGTATGGCGCTATGAGGAATTGTTTTATACTTTTTAGTCAAATTATAAATGTGTTATATTAAAATATTTTTATTTAAATAGTTATAAATTGCAAAATTTGTACTGAATAGACAATAATGCGGCATAATAAAAACGTATTAATAAATTGGATGCCACATATTAAACAATGTGATGGTGTGATGAAAGAGCCGTGCTTTCGTAACGGTATTCCACGCGCAGTCATTTTCTTGTAAAGCGGAGAGCGGCGCGCGCTGCGCGGAAATACTGGAAGGGCGACGTCATCTCCTGCGACGCGTTTGGCGCCAAGTAACGTACCGGTACCGGCGCGGCTGGCGAGTCCCAGGGTCGCCGGGTCATCCGCTGGCGGCAGCTTGCCCACCACCAACCGCCACCACCGCTGATCCGCAGGCACTCACTGGGCTTCCCCTGATCGCCTTACCGGCCACACAATCTCCGAAACCGATCTACTGAATGGACGGCGTGTTACCGTGCACCTCCGTCGTGTCACGGTCGCTTCAGCCTCGCGAAACTTGCCGATTTGTTTTTTTCGTCTTTAATAATCACGACATACTTCTCAAAAGTATTACTAGCTTCGACCATAGATAGTAGTAGACTGGCCTTGCTGTGCAGAAGCTATAGGGTCGGTGTGGCTCCAACATAAACCACGTGACTGTTGGCAAAACGTGGCGGGATTTCAAATCAGCGGTTTGCCATCCTATGTTTCTATCGTATTTTACCCACATTTCTCAATTGACTGCCAAACGCTTCCAACAAAAATTACTTTTTTATTTGCGAAAAATTATGTCAGAACTACATTTGACCTGGATTGGTTCACAGTACCATTTATAAAATCTAACAAATGTATCGAACGCCCCTCTGATGGGCAGCGGGACGAAATTACTATAAACTATCAATTAAAGTAAAATATCGTTAAAATTCTTTTAAACAGTAAGAGTGGGCTCGTGTCAAAACTTTAAACATTGGATTCGCCGCGTTTTGAGCTCTAGTCACTTACAAAAGAAAATGGGATATGAGAATTATGTCAACTATCGGGGCCAAAATTGTAGACTTTAGGAGCACGTCCATTTTAGAGTATCAATTTTAGGGGCACTTCAAAGGTTCAGTTCCTACTATTTTTACAAAAGTTTAAATACCAGTTTAAAAAAAAAATTATATTTTAAAGGTGAGACTTTGAAGTTTCAGAAAATAATTTTGGAGCCTACATTTATTTAATAGTATTAGAAGTTACAAAAAAAATTCTCTTCATGTGTCGACTATAGGTGCTCTTACGTTATTATAATCTCAGTTGTATATACAAAAAGGCGCGTATGTGCAGATGGCTTAAAGTTTTTCCGTTTCCGGGCCTGTATCCAAAAAAAATGGTTCAAATGGCTCTGAGCACTATGGGACTCAACTGCTGTGGTCATAAGTCCCCTAGAGCTTAGAACTACTTAAACCTAACTAACCTAAGGATATCACACACATCCATGCCCGAGGCAGGATTCGAACCTGCGACTGTAGCGGTCGTGCGGTTCCAGACTGTAGCGCCTTTAACCGCTCGGCCACTCCGGCCGGCCCCTGTATCCAAAGCTGCTTCGGTTTTCATCCTTTTGGGAACCTATGAGTAGGAACGGGAAACAGTTATACTAACTTCTGTAACCGAATTGTCACAGATACTTTCCAAAATGTAATATGAGTCTGACTTTACGGGCATCACTTTCAACACTTTAATTTTCGTGATACTCTACTTAAAGTGTAAAAGAAAACATATAAAAGTCATGTCAGCAGATTTCAATAAACGCAACTGCACTATCATAGAAACACTTAACACGTGAAATTTAATGCCATTTCCCCCGACAAAACGCTGAGTACATCCATAAGCGCAACACGAAACAACCATGTTTTGCCAACATTCACGTGACTTTAGCCCAGAGATGTTGGAGCCACGAAAATGACGTCAGGGCCAGTCTATTATATTTATGGTCGAAAATTAATAGGGAAAGTGAACGGTAAAGACGGCCGTAGTGGAAACTAATCTCGTCACGTGACTAGGTACAGCAACGATCCTGTTAAAGCAGCACGCGTTCATACCAGACAGTGGAAGCTCGCTGTTAACAAAACAATGCATTGCCTATGAGGAAGAAACTGTGACGGAGCAGGCAGAAAAGGAGACGGAACGTGCGAGCAAAAGGTTAAAGCTGAGCTAGTTCATGTGCAATTTATGGCAGGATGGACACGGTGCTGAGGCGAGTATTATTGAAGTATTTACCCAAGGAAAATCAGTGAAGTGCACACCGTAAATATGCCATTGACGTTATGGGTAAATGTGTTGTTTGGCAGCAATACTATGAACAATGCAAGGAAATATCAACTTTGCGAAAATTACACAGCTTACGTCATACAGAAATGAACATCACAGATAGCAAACTCTGGAGAGAAAAAGGGGTGTGTGGTGCAGGGGGTGGGAATCGGAGAATCGACTGCATGATGATGTGGCTTAACATTTGAAGTGTCAAAATACCTAGCCAGCAGAACAATGAAACTGTTGCCTAAGAATCCTACCTACTCGGTTCGCTAGACAATCAAACAACCAACTCGTATTAATGAGCTTTATTACAAAAAGGCAATTACATATACTTAACTTTGATGGGCAGACAGATGTGTCGCGAGCAAAGGGCGACGTACGAAATAATCAGTCTTTGCAGTGACTGCTGATCTCTGACAAGTCTTTCCTGAACTACTACCGAAGTGCCTAACGTTTACGCTGCTCTCGAAGTCGCTAACGAAGTGGGTAGTCTTGAAGTATGCAATCCAAATGGGGCCCCAACAGTCGGTAGCGGCGCTTACGTCCGTTCACTCTGCGTAGTAATACTTCACCTAGGACCGCTGCTGTCACGTTGTCATCCTGGAAGGGAGGTCAGTCAGCGTGCGATTGACTGACTTCTTCTCATTGCCTTCTCCTCCCTGTCATTCCCAACTGGCGTGCCGGTGCTTGACTTTACGCGGTAACCGAAACAATCAGAAAAACTCCTAAATTTATTATGTGTATGCAATGTGTGTTGCCTATAAAACGGTCATCTGCTCCGACCGAAACTGACTAGGCCGACCAAACTTAAAGTTCCTAATTCGGTTCTAAAAAAACTTCCTCCGCTCAGAAACACCCATTCTTAAGGTTTCCTTGTTGAAGATTACTGGAGTAGGCAGTATGCAGTTACAGCACACACAGTTGGCAGCCGAGCGGGATTATCCGAGCGGTCTATGGCGCTGCAGTCATAGACTGTGCGGCTGGTCCCGGCGGAGGTTAGAGTCCTCCCTCGGGCGTGTGTGTGTGTGTGTGTGTGTGTGTGTGTGTGTGTGTGTGTGTGTGTGTGTTTGTCCTTAGGATAATTTAAGTTAAGTAGTGTGTAAGCTTAGGGACTGATGACCATAGCAGTTAAGTCCCATAAGATCTCACACACACACACACACACACACACACACACACACACACAGTTGGCAGATCCCGCTACATCGATGAAATCTCGCCGTCCCTGGGTCGGCGAATTTCGAAGTCTTTTTATCAAACATCTGACGCTTTTTATGAAACATCCTATATAGATTATTTATCAGATAGCGTCAGCAACACTCACATTTCACTGGTGTCTGATGGCAAGTGTACATTTTCAGAAATTCACAAGCTGACATTTCCCTTTATTAAGAGTTGGTTGTCCTATCTTACCACGCCTGGCTGATACTTACCATGATCTGTGCCGATATTTCGACAACTTTTGTCAGACAATACTTCCTAATACACAACAGCATCATCTACGAGAAGTCTACAGTTCCAGTTAATATTATTCACTACGTCATTAATGTAAAACATGAGTAGTTTGTCGTGTTACATGTTCCCGGCACACGCCCGAAACTGCATCTGTGTTTATTGATTACTCGGCAACAAGGACAGCGTGCTATGTTCTGCGTATCAAGTTTTCGGTCCATACCTGGTTTTATAATATTTACGAAAATGCTTTATTTAAAAGACACCGGTGTGGTACATGTCAAAGATCAGCTAATAGTCATTGCAAAAGACTCTGGTTATTTTAGTCTTGATGCATTTCGTAACAATTTTCTCACGGCATGATCTCACAGTGAACCACAGTGCTGTCTGCGAACAGTCTCAGGTCGCTGTAAACGTCTTCTTCCTTCCTTTCTTTATTCTAATTTCAGAGAGATGGAAACAATAAAATTTTCCGCTCTTTTTCTGAGAAATTTTATAGTGTGTTAAAAGCACAGTTTGGAAACACTACAGAGACAAAATATTTACAGGAGTTATAAAATTATTAAAAATGATTGTTACATTGAAGTCGTTAAACTATTCGTATTTTGAAACGTACACATTGATGGTATAATAGAATCGAATCAAGTCAAATGGTTCAAATGACTCTGAGCACTATGGGACTCAACTGCTGTGGTCATCAGTCCCCTAGAACTTAGAACTACTTAAACCTAACTAACCTAAGGACATCACACACACCCATGCCCGAGGCAGGATTTGAACCTGGGACCGTAGCAGCAGTGCGGCTCCGGACTGCAGCGCCTAGAACCGCACGGCCACCGCGGCCGGCTCGAATCAAGTCACTTTACTGCACTAATTAGTATACCTGCACCTGGAAAGAAAATAAAACATTGAGCGTAAGGGGGGGGGGGGGGGGCAGCGGTGGCAGCACAATGAATCTTTCCTTCTTCTGTGGCGTACCAAATTTACATTACTATTAAAAAATCAGCAATATGGCGATATGCATCATGTATAAGACTGTATCATATACCTGCAAATATCAGTTATGTGCCAGGATCCTGACAGGGTCCATAAATTGTTTTTATCAAGGAAAATATAATCACTAAGTTGCAGTTGCATGTCTTGATTGTCACGACTTGTTAATTCTATAAGAAGCAGTCAAATGAGAGATGGAAAAAGTGAGTACACTGTTCATTTCTTCAAAAGTAACTTTTAATATACTGAGAGACAAGAAGTTCAATGTCTTGAAGAAAAAAGTTTGCGGTTATCTAGAGAACCATGATTGTACCCAGGCGTTTAGCTCTTCGTCCGAAGCAAATCTACGACCTCGAATGTGTTTCTTCAGGACACCAATAATATGGAAATTGTATGGGGAGATATCGGAACTATGTGAAGGATGTGTAAGGGCTTCCCAGCGAAACTCCTGCAGCGTACTCCAGACAAACCTGACAAAAAGTGAGCCGCCCACTGTCTTCTCCCACATTAGGATAAATGTATTAGCTGTCGTGCCAATAACTTTTGAAACAAAAAACAAAAGACAGTCTACTTACTCTTCTGCCATCTGTGCAGTTTTCATTTCACTGCCCCTTATGCCGTACATACTCGTTACCTAATATCAATTAGCTTCGCTTTTAAGTTAATGTGCTAATAAATAAGTTATGTACAACTTTTCGAGAGGGTGTGTTAGTAAGAGAACTTACTTGGCTCGTTTCCAGTGCCCTTCACACAGCCAACGTCATGTCGGGACTGTTACGGTTCTTCTCAAATTCTGCGGAGAACCAACCATACTATTACATAGGCTATCATTATCATGAAGTCGCCACTATCAATAGCATTTTAAAGCTACTGCCAGCTCCTCCTTTCCTTTTCCCGGGAGGCGTTCGTATACCCCTTCCGTCTGTGCCTAATGGTCCAATGTTAACATAGCTTTTAGCGCATCATGTATCTGAGGCGGGACGTGGAAACAGCCGGACATTTACCTAGGTGGGTGTGGGAAACCGCCTACGAACCACAGTCAGGCTGACCGGCATCCCAGCTCCCCCCTCCACCCCCCACCTGCTAATCCAAGATGCGGATTCGATCCGGGGTCTGAGCGCATACTCGTGTCCCGGAAGAGGAGCCTAACACGGTCAGATATCGGGGTTGGTGTGAACAGTGCAGTATAGAAACAAATTAGGGATCCCTAACGATATGTGAGAGACGAAGCTACACAATACACTGATCCAATCATATAAATGAAATTAGCTATAGTGAAGGTGAACTTCCGTTGGGTTGTATAGGATTAGGTATTAATAACACAACACGCCCACAAAAATTTACTTAAGAATGTGTATTAACAAGATACGTAATCCAGCTTTATGGCTGTTCACAAAGAAGCCATGTTATTAAGTCACCTAGAGCTACCACCCCCCTCCATTCCATTATTTTCATCGCCCCTCCCCCTCTCTCTCTCGAGCGCGCGCGAGCGCGCATGTCTTCGAAGATGTAAACAAAGGAAACTACTTCAGCGAAAAATTCATCACAAGAGCGAAGTGCCAGAGATGGGCCTAGTTACCATACTGTCACAGGATATGAGAACTAGGCTGCCCTCTCCGCCTTCCCTCTTAATTAAGAATCAGTTCCCGGGTGACTAGCAGTCTGCAGGGCAGCTTCACGCTGGAGAACAGACGGACAAATGTATTTTATCCAGGAGTCTGCAGAGAGATGGAAATGGGCTTTCCTGTTCTTCAGTATCAGAAGGTCAGGGATGGTTCCGAGTGTTTCGGGCTGTTGCCTTGGGGATGGAAAAATTTCTAAACGAGACTGTCGGTTGCTGAAGCGAGACTTTGTAATACTCCACGAGCTGCAGATGCATCTCGCTGTCAGTGCGGAGGTGAGCGGCTGCACTACCTACTGGTGCTGATAATTCTTGGCACGTGACGTCACACGCGTGCTGTTGGGGGCGAAAGGTCGCAAGGTAACTGCTATTGATATTTGTGCTGGGGCAGCGACCCACACGGCTGCCCTCTCGACCCGTGCGTGACCTCGCCCAAACCTAAGTCTCTGCACCGTTCCTGCAGCGCGTCTAACTGTCCACAAGTTCCGCAAATGTGAAAAGCGTTGCGTGTACGGGTAGTGATAAATCGGGAATTTCAAACGTTTTTGCTATCGATCCTTTTGTTTCTTTAATCGTCTGACATGCTCTTTCAATAGGAATTATATTTCCAATAATGTAACAACTTCACAGATATGTCATGTTGCGTGAAACTGAAAATAGTCAAATCCACAGTGATAAATTATAAAGTCTGGTAGCTGGCTGGTTTTATGTTGTCGTCATTGTCCTCTTCGGGGGATGATTGTTGGCACAGTATTTGTCAGTTCCAAGAAATTAGTTAAACTGAAATTAGTTAAACTGAAATTAGTTTAAGTTGAATTAAGGGAACTCTTATTATTTACCAGCAAGAGAGACTTTAACAAGTTGGTCTTCTATATTTTTTATAGTAAAGAAGCAGAATGTTTCACAATTATAAACATACTTTCAGAAAAATAAAACACTTTAAGACTGCACAAGCATGTCTGTTGTATAGCCGACTCCACACGGCTCACTAATACAAAAACTCTTCCCGCCAAGCGTGAGGTAGAACAAATATACTACAGCTGTAAGTAAGGTGTCTAGCCATTTACAGTGTCAGCGACAAAGTATTTACTTTATACTTGTGTATACGTTAATATTACAAAATTTAGCGAAAACATTAGTGTAAAATCTTTATAAAATTAACTTATACTTTTCTGTTAATTAACTGCAAAATTGTTAAATTCGTATCAGATGAAAGCATTAGATGAAAAAGTATACTGCTTACCTAGAAGTCTACTTACTCAGTTACTTTTGCGTATAAATGAAGTTATCGATACCCACTGTTATCGAAGAGTTCCTGATATGCATTAGGCTTCATTACATCAAAATAGTGACTTAAGGTGTCTCTTTAGTCGCAGATAGACTATATTCAAGCTGTTGCAATACCTTGAAAGGAAGAGCCAAATGGCTAAATAGTTCCGTTACAGTTGAGATAATAGAGGGTTGTTTATGGCTAACTTCTGTGGTAGCCATGAATCGTAAAAAATGTTGAGCTTTCTCTTTCTCACCCTCCCCCCCCCCCCCCCAAACACACACACACACACACACACACACACACACACACACACAAAACCTGGTTCCGCCTGTGGAATTGCGCGACCACGAAATACGGCGTATGAAGATTAACTCAGAAAGTTTCACGTTATTTCACGTCAGCGGGCGTTGTCTACGTTTAACTACTATTTCTTCAGGCGAGGGAGGAGGGGAATAAACAGAGGCGGGATGAATGCAAGCAAGGCAACCTTGTTAAAACGGTATTTGGAGAACTGACAGACTACTCTCATCAGTGCACGCAGTACTTCCCGTTTATGATACCACCCGAGAGTTCAGTTACTAATGCAGACGACGTAAAAGCAACAGCCTTTTAATTGAGACGCATCTCCTCTACCATGCAGATCAACAAACAGAAGAGTACGACGGCGAAGGTTGCGAAATGCTAGTGCTTGCTGCGAGATGGAATAGCGGGAACGGGCGGAGAGAAGTGCATTTCCATGTATGAGAAAGGGAGCAGGTCGTCACGTACTTCTCCACGAGATTCCCGATAAGGCAGTCCCCGCGGCACCGGCTGCAGCCAGCTGTCTTGTCTGTCCAGCCACGAGGAAGTGTCCTTATCCAAACGCAGCCTCTCAACAGACGACACTCCTTATCTTCACACTCGTCGCACACAAGTATGCACAGGCACGGCGTTCCTAGACGAGCAAAGGGCTTTCTACGCGCTCCCTCTTTGCGTCTAATAAACGTCAGACTGGAAATTTGACAGACTGAACAGGAGCTTCGTTATGTGGAGCAAGTAGTCTTAATAAATGTAACGTCTATGGCCAGGTTTGTCTCGTTCGTAAAGTCTAAATTTTATAGAAATTTACAATAACACGTGAAGCAAATAAACAAATGCCTTTTTATTTGGATTACGAAGCTGATATTTAGTTGAACCATATCCATTAATGATCGGGTTTTTCTAATTCAGACTGATTTCCAGGGTGAATCACTCAACTCGCCTAATATATCATATTCCGTTCAAAACTCGAAACTGTTTTCCATAGATGATAGTAAGAAAAAAGATGGAGGCGAATACTTAGCTGCCAGATTCATCCTCCTAAAGTTTTTATCTAGAATATGTGGAAGAAACTGCTTGACTTGCAGAAACGGTGTGTTTTAAGGTAATCCAGCAGCTCGTGGAAAGAACACATTGACAGAGCGTATGTAAACTAAAGTAGTAAAACATACAAAAAACCGTTTCAGTTGTACTTGTAGTAGATACAGCCTAACACGACTGAAACAGTGTTGTGCTAGCTACGCTTTACACATTTTGTTTCACCATGAAAGTTTAAAAGTGCAGTACTACTTTATGCTAAGTATTCAATGCCTTCGAAAAAATTAACCTCTTTCCATACGAAACGACTTCGACAAAATTTCCAGTTGGTGTGATGACAGCTAGCCCTAAATGTGGAAAAATGTAAGTTAATACGGGCGAGTAGGAAGACCAAACGAGCACGTGAGTACTGCGGTAGGTCGACTTCGGTGTATTGGGAGAATTTTAGAAAAGAGTGGTCCACCTGTTAAGGAGACCACATATAGGACGCTGGTGTGATCTATTCTTGAGTACTGCTAGAGTGTTTGGGATCCGTACCAGGTCGGAATGAAGGAAGACATCGAAGCAATTCACAGGCGAGCTGCCCGATTAGTTATCGGTAGTTCGCACAAAACGGAAGTGTTCCCGAAGATGCTTCGGGAACTCAAATGGGAAGCCCTGGAGGGAACGCGACGGTTTTTTTTTTTTGGTTGGGGGGGGGGGGGGGTCGGCGGGGGCGGGCGGTCGTTTTCCACTCACTCTATTTGCGTATGGAACAAGAATGGAAATGAGATGCCTCTATAGTGTGAACCCGAACTCCAACAAAATTTCGGAGGTCGTTCAGGGATATTTCCCAAGTATTTTGGAACAAGGGACCGTGGTCTCCAGTGCCTTCTCAAAGAGCAACTGCATTTCGTTCGATTTGGCACTCCCATTTATCTTTGTATTTATCTTTGCTTCTGCACAACGATGCAAATGTCGACGGTATGTGGTTTGTCTTTCTTGGAAACAAATTTGTTTCATTCGCTTGCAGTCTTTTTTTGTTTAATTTATCTTTGTCGGCTTGTCGGCTTGTCGGCTTGTCGGCTTGTCGGCTTGTCGGCTTGTCGGCTTGTCGGCTTGTCGGCTTGTCGGCTTGTCGGCTTGTCGGCTTGTCGGCTTGTCGGCTTGTCGGCTTGTCGGCTTGTCGGCTTGTCGGCTTGTCGGCTTGTCGGCTTGTCGGCTTGTCGGCTTGTCGGCTTGTCGGCTTGTCGGCTTGTCGGCTTGTCGGCTTGTCGGCTTGTCGGCTTGTCGGCTTGTCGGCTTGTCGGCTTGTCGGCTTGTCGGCTTGTCGGCTTGTCGGCTTGTCGGCTTGTCGGCTTGTCGGCTTGTCGGCTTGTCGGCTTGTCGGCTTGTCGGCTTGTCGGCTTGTCGGCTTGTCGGCTTGTCGGCTTGTCTTTGTCGGCTTGTCTTTGTCGGCTTGTCTTTGTCGGCTTGTCTTTGTCGGCTTGTCTTTGTCGGCTTGTCTTTGTCGGCTTGTCTTTGTCGGCTTGTCTTTGTCGGCTTGTCTTTGTCGGCTTGTCTTTGTCGGCTTGTCTTTGTCGGCTTGTCTTTGTCGGCTTGTCTTTGTCGGCTTGTCTTTGTCGGCTTGTCTTTGTCGGCTTGTCTTTGTCGGCTTGTCTTTGTCGGCTTGTCTTTGTCGGCTTGTCTTTGTCGGCTTGTCTTTGCTTCTGCACAACGATGCAAATGTCGACGGTATGTGGTTTGTCTTTCTTGGAAACAAATTTGTTTCATTCGCTCGCAGTCTTTTTTTGTTTAATTTATTGAGTTTCGGTACTTGCCCATACAACCATTTCAACAGAGGGAAGACGATACGACAGTGTGCTTGGATAATTCAGAACATTCATTAGGGTCAAGCCGTACACTGATACGAAGTGTGAAGCAATGCAGACGATTTTCGTGTCAGTTATGAAGAATACGGAGAGAAGGACAAAACAATACCCAGTCCCTGGGCGGAGAAAATCTCCGACACTGCCGCGAATCTAACCTTGGGCCCGTACGGTTAGCAATCTGCCACACTGACCCCACTCCACCAAGGCGAAGTTTCTGACGGTGCTTGCTGTTAACAGCACTTGCACTTAGTACTGCTCTGGCCTGCCCCGGGTGTGTTTTATGCCAGTGTTAGTTGTACGTTAACAGTGATACATGGCAGTACGGGAAAGTTTATTGATGAAGAGCTGACCGATACCCACCTCATGGATGTGTTTGAGTGCAGTGGAAAAGCAGCAGGAGGAGTCTACGCTGTTTCCACAGCGACAGCAACCGCGTCACACTACTTTCGCACATGGAGTTGTTGCATTATTCTGTGATCCTTGTCCTACGTTTATGACGGCTGCATATTACAGGATTTCGCTGTTTTCATAGAAACAAAGAGGACTGGAGTAATACATCAAATAAATCATAATCAAATTTTCAATATGTGCAGCCATTTTTCCTCAGTTGCAGCTTTAGTTGTTCATCATACAGATAAGAAAAAAGTCCGTCTTTTTAGAACTGACCTTAGGCAGCGTGCTGCGGTGTAGGGTGTGTGCAGTGAAATGCTTAAATACGACCTATCGACTGGAACACTGTACTGTGTGCATCTAGGAAATACAGAACGACACCGGAGACCTGAAAGGGACATACATATTAATACCACTAAAGATGCTTGGCATGAATGAAACTGAATTTTTTTTTGTGTGTGTGTGTGTGTGTGTGTGTGTGTGTGTGTGTGTGTGTGTGTGTGTGTGTGTGTGTGTGTGTGTGCGCGCGCGCTCCAAAGAAGAAACTTTTTCTTAGCTATAAGGTAAAGGAGAATAATTACATTATTACTGTGCATAGACTCACTGGAAACTAGGTTTCTTATGCCTAGATACAAAGAAAACATCCCTGAACGACATTCGAAATTTTGTCTTTATTTCGGCTTCAACGCTTTAATGGTCAAATGGCTCTAAGCACTATCAGACTTCACTTTGTGAGGTCATCACTCCCCTAGAACTTAGAACTACTTAAACATAACTAACCTAAGGACATCACACACACCCATGCCCGAGACAGGATTCGAACCTGCGACCGTAGCGGTCGCGAGGTTCCAGATTGTAGCGCCTAGAACCGCTCGGCCAACCCCGGCCAGCCCAACGCTTTAATCTCTATTGATAAGAAGTTAGGGACATTAACCATATATCGAAACTCCCGTACGTGGTATACTACGTAGTGTCCAAAACCTTGTTCAGATAACTCATTCACCTATATAAAATATTTCCACTTAGTACAGTGAATGAGAGCTCAAGGGTGTGAATACATGCTACTCAACATTCGCAATGAAAAATCATTGATAAATTTCGATTTATGAAATCTGTGATATAGCTCTGCATAAGGTTACTTCGGTCAAATACTAATTGTTCAACGTTTCCGCACCTTAGCTAAATAACGATGAGACGCACATTTATTGGTTTTCACCTCGGTAACTTGCAATTACATTGGTTCGCACGTTGTAAGAGTAGACAAATCGGATCGCGTAAACGATGATTATGGAATTACTGAGGCTGAGCATGTAACGTGCGGTCCACACCCGCAAGCTGTATCGACGTTCGGGTGAGCTATCGCAACGCGGCCCGAGGTGGGCGTGGACGGCGGGCGGTTAGCAGAGGATCAGGAAATGGTGGGCGCGGCCGGGGGACGGCGCTGTACTAAATCTGTGCTGACCCGCGCCGCTTTTCCGAAAGGTCGCTCAGGCGCAAAGCGGCCGTGACCGCCGCAAAGCCGCGCTCGCTCGATCATTAGAGCTCGTCTCGCAGCTCGTATACACGTAGCGACAAAGTGGCTTTAAAAACGGAAAGAGTAGCTACAAACAAAATCTACATCATGGATAAATGTTCCTTGCTCTCCTACATTATGATACCAATCTCGGATCACAATTTTTATTTGTAATTAGGTTATTAAATTCGGAGGGTAATAACCATCTTCAGACCTGCAGAGCCGGCCTCGGTGGTCGTGCGGTTCTAGGCGCTCCAGTCCGGAGCCGCGCTGCTGCTACGGTCGCAGGTTCGAATCCTGCCTCGGGCATGGATGTGTGTGATGTCCTTAGGTTAGTTAGGTATAATTAGTTCTAAGTTCTAGGGGACTGATGACCTCAGATGTTAAACCCATAGTGCTCAGAGCCATTTGAATCATTTGGTTATGAATAAACATTGTGGTCCAAGACTGGAATTATAATAAAACAAATATTTTCCATCGTTGTGAGTTACCTGTCGTATTAATAGGCCGTCAAGTACTTTCGTATATAATTTGCCGGATGACATCATGGAATCGTCACGAAAACACGGAACCTGAAAAGATTAAATCGATATTTGTGATCGAGAAACATTAGTTGTGATGCTTCATCCGTAAGATGGCAGATAACTCAGCACATTTCTCTGTACGAGATGATTCTTACGAAAGAAAACAGTAAGTATCCACTGCGGCCGGTTGCTGTTGTCTTTTGTAATCGGGCACAGTCTCAAAACGGCAGTTTTCCAAAAAAAAAAAAATTTGTCTAAAGTTTATGAGCGTCGGGCGCAAGTTTCCGTGCGTCACTAAGGTGTAGTCACGGCCCCAGTTGAAGTTGTTGTTGCACATTCTGAACTCCATGGCTTCTTTGACGATAGAATCCCAGCAGGTAGATGCATAGGAGAATAGTTTCGTCAGACATAGTAATTATTTCTTTATGAGGCTGACGAAACTATTCTCCTATGCATCTGCCCATGGCATTATATACAGTCAACAGTACGGGAAGTTTTGTGGTCTATTTTACACAGGTATCCGTACAAGATCTAGATGGGACAGCAACTTAAACCTCATGATCCGTACCAACGTTGTGAATTTGCTCTTCGGTTTCTGGCACGAATCGAAGTTGATGACATGTGGCTGGATAATATTCTGTCGAGTGACGAGGCACATCTTACACTACAGGCTGCATTGAATACATAGAACTGGCGAATTTTGGGTATTATCAAACCATGTGCACTTTCTGTTGGTCCGTTCTTCTTCGAACAGAATACTCCCAGAGGGCCTGTCAGGTGTACCGTGACGTCTGCACATAGACACTTCCTTGTACAGCATGTGATTCCTGCTTTGTAGGACCTCAGTTGTGTAAACCATGTTTTCATGCAATATGGGGCAACACCCCGTGTCGCTTGCCCAGTGAAATTTCTGTTTAATGCAGCCTTCCACGGACGTGCAATCTCCAGAGGATTGCAATGTCAGCTGATCTGAATCCATGTGACTTTTGGCTCTGGGTATATCTAAAAGAACACATTTACCAGGGACTCGTTGGGTCACTACGTAATTTGTTGGCCAGTGTAGAGTAACACACTGATCAGATTCCATCGGAACTGTTGTGAACAACTGTTGATCATGTCGTATTACGGTTGCAGCACTTTGTTGTCTCAGGTGCTCATGTTGAACAAGCGTTGGTTAATACACTCTTGGCCATTAAAATTGCTACAACAAGAAGAAATGCAGAGGATAAACGAGTATACATTCGACAAATATATTGTACTAGAACTGACATGTGATTTTATTTTCACGCAATTTGGGTACATAGATCATGAGAAATCAGGACCCAGAACAACCACCTCTGGCCGTAATAACGGCCTTGATATGCCTAGGCACTGAGTCAAACAGAGCTAGGATGGCGTGTACAGGTACAGCTCCCCATGAAGCTTCAACACGATACCACAGTTCATCAAGAATAGTGACTGGCGTATTGTGACGAGCCAGTTGCTAGGCCACCATTGACCAGACGTTTTCAATTGGTGAGAGATCTGGAGAATGTGCTGGACAGGGCAGCAGCCCAACATTTTCTGTATCCAGAAAGGTCCGAACAGGACCTGCAACATGCGGTCGTGCATTATCCTGCTGAAATATAGGGTTTAGCAGGGATCGAATGAAGGGTAGAGCCACGGCTTGTAACACATCTGAAATGTAACGTTTACTGTTCAAAGTGCCGTCAATGCGAACAAGAGGTGACAGAGACGTGTAAGCAATGGCACCCCATACCATTACGCCAGGTGATACGCCAGTATGGCGATGACTAATACACACTTCCGATGTGCGTTCACCACGACGTCGCCAAACACGGATGCGACCATCATGATGCTTTAAACAGGACCTGGCTTCATCCGAAAAAATGACGTTTTGCCATTCGTGCACCCAGGTTCGTCGACGAGTACACCATCACAGACGCTCCTGTCTGTGATGCAGCGTCAAGGGTAACCGCAGCCGTGGTCTCCGATCTGATAGTCCATGCTGCTGCAAACGTCGTCGAACTGTTCGTGAAGATCGTTGTTGATTGTTGTCTTGCAAACGTCCCCATCTGTTGACTCAGGGATCGAGACGTGGCTGTACGATCCGTTACAGCCATCCGGATAAGATGCCTGTCATCTCGACTGCTAGTGATACGAGGCCGTTGGGATCCATCACGGCGTTCCGTATTACCCTCCTGAACCCACCGATTCCATATTCTGCGAACAGTCATTGGATCTCGACCAACGCGAGCAACAATGTCGCGATACGATAAACCGCAATCGCGATAGGCTACAATCCGACCTTTATCAAAGTCGGAAACACGATGGTACGCGTTTCTCCTCCTTACGTTTCACCAGGCAACGCCGGTCAACTGCTGTTCGTATATGAGAAATCGGTTGGAAACTTTCCTCATGTCAGCACGTCGTAGGTGTCGCCACCGGCGCCAACCTTGCGTGAATGCTCTGAAAAGCTAATCATTTGCATATCAAAGCATCTTCTTCCTGTAGGTTAAATTTCGCGTCTGTAGCACGTCATCTTCGTGGTGTAGCAATTTCAATGGCCAGTAGTGTATAAAAAAAATCAACATTATGCCTTTCTCACTTGTCTGACGTTTCCTGCCCAAGTCCCGTTCCTGATGCTTAACTTGTAAGAACATTTCTGTACGTCATTCTTGCATTTACAGCGCCACATTTGCGCCTGGTGGCCAACACTGGAGCTAATATTTTTTTGCAGCGTAAATCAGTTCCGCATTAGCATATTTACAAAGTTTCGTTAACCATACGATAATTGCAGCCGACACTGGACCTCTGCGAGTAGCTGCACTTTAATTATAACCACTAGGAGCGTGTGCGCCACTAGCCAAAAACCAATCTACATTGAATACGTTCAGTCGCGGAAACCTTTCGGAATAGGGAATACGTCCATATTCAGTTTTTTTGTTTCAAATTAACGTTCCAGTCATGTTCCTGGATATTGACCATTCCTCTTGGGACATGTGTAGTTGTTATCGCGTCATTGATTTGCGAAGCTTGCGACTGTAGACACACGTTCCAGCAATGCAGAAACCGTTGTGATAAGCAACGGCGAGTAAAGAGAGAGTCGGCGAGTAAAGAGAGAGTAGGTGGGTTTTGAAAAGACAGAGGAGGAAACAGAAGTTGGTGTGTTGTGTTGCGGGGCACGCTAGGCGGAGCGCGTCGCGGCCGCTCCGGTTACTGTTTGCGCGAAGGCTCTGTCACCAGCCGCAGTGCACCTCCACCCCCAAAAACAACAGCACTTTTCCTGAAGTCTCCGGATATTTAATGGAAAACATGTGGTTCTCAAGTGACTAAATCTACACTCCTGGAAATTGAAATAAGAACACCGTGAATTCATTGTCCCAGGAAGGGGAAACTTTATTGACACATTCCTGGGGTCAGATACATCACATGATCACACTGACAGAACCACAGGCACATAGACACAGGCAACAGAGCATGCACAATGTCGGCACTAGTACAGTGTATATCCACCTTTCGCAGCAATGCAGGCTGCTATTCTCCCATGGAGACGATCGTAGAGATGCTGGATGTAGTCCTGTGGAACGGCCTGCCATGCCATTTCCACCTGGCGCCTCAGTTGGACCAGCGTTCGTGCTGGACGTGCAGACCGCGTGAGACGACGCTTCATCCAGTCCCAAACATGCTAAATGGGTGACAGATCCGGAGATCTTGCTGGCCAGGGTAGTTGACTTACACCTTCTAGAGCACGTTGGGTGGCACGGGATACATGCGGACGTGCATTGTCCTGTTGGAACAGCAAGTTCCCTTGCCGGTCTAGGAATGGTAGAACGATGGGTTCGATGACGGTTTGGATGTACCGCGCACTATTCAGTGTCCCCTCGACGATCACCAGTGGTGTACGGCCAGTGTAGGAGATCGCTCCCCACACCATGATGCCGGGTGTTGGCCCTGTGTGTCTCGGTCGTATGCAGTACTGATTGTGGCGCTCACCTGCACGGCGCCAAACACGCATACGACCATCATTGGCACCAAGGCAGAAGCGACTCTCATCGCTGAAGACGACACGTCTCCATTCGTCCCTCCATTCACGCCTGTCGCGACACCACTGGAGGCGGGCTGCACGATGTTGGGGCGTGAGCGGAAGACGGCCTAACGGTGTGCGGGACCGTAGCCCAGCTTCATGGAGACGGTTGCGAATGGTCCTCGCCGATACCCCAGGAGCAACAGTGTCCCTAATTTGCTGGGAAGTGGCGGTGCGGTCCCCTACGGCACTGCGTAGGATCCTACGGTCTTGGCGTGCATCCGTGCGTCGCTGCGGTCCGGTCCCAGGTCGACGGGCACGTGCACCTTCCGCCGACCACTGGCGACAACATCGATGTACTGTGGAGACCTCACGCCCCACGTGTTGAGCAATTCGGCGGTACGTCCACCCGGCCTCCCGCATGCCCACTATACGCCCTCGCTCAAAGTCCGTCAACTGCACATACGGTTCACGTCCACGCTGTCGCGGCATGCTACCAGTGTTAAAGACTGCGATGGAGCTCCGTATGCCACGGCAAACTGGCTGACACTGACGGCGGATGTTGCACAAATGCTGCGCAGCTAGCGCCATTCGACGGCCAACACCGCGGTTCCTGGTGTGTCCGCTGTGCCGTGCGTGTGATCATTGCTTGTACAGCCCTCTCGCAGTGTCCGGAGCAAGTATGGTGGGTCTGACACACCGGTGTCAATGTGTTCTTTTTTCCATTTCCAGGAGTGTATTATTACACCAAAATTTATAAAACAAGTCAATCACCAATATCTTGAAATACACAATGTTTCTGATGGACTGCATACTGATACTGCCTCTTTGTATGGAGTAGCCTCTGCAGACGGTTGCGCAGCTGGGTTACGAGGCATCCTCCAAGGCCACATTATGGCGGGTTAGTCTAACGAACAGGCGGAGTCGTAGCGACTTCAAATCCATTCGTCGTTTCGAGGAAAGACGTGGGGGTCTCATGTGTTGAAGAATTTTAGTTCTGAGCATCTTGGAGAGGACACACTGTGCTGATCTTGACAGGTTATTATACCCGCAAGGCAGCGATGGCTGACCTGTCACGCTTAACAAGTTATGTTGACATTTAGAGTCATTCAAGCCCACAGAGAGCTGGTGAAAATACATCTGATTGCAGCATGGGTTCCTGCACATAGGCAAAACAGCAACAAGCAGTAGTATAACTACACACGATATATAGCTATAGTGGCACAGTCTACAGAAAGGAACTGTAAGAAAAGAAACGACTTGAGGAAAATCCGATGGAATTTCAAACCACCCTCGAGGACGATGATACTCCTTGCTCGCGAATACTGATAGCACACAGCAAGACGGTAACAATCATCATAAATATACTTGAAATTCATTAAGATGCTAAAGTACCAACTGATCACAACAGATCTTGCGATCAATGAAACACTGCCTAAACTTGCTGATTTTTCTGTCTCTCTTCAAGGACTCTACTACGAAAGATTGCGTTCCGATGGCCATTGCTTCTTAGGCCTTCCCATATCCGTTTTTCACTTCCGATTCTCCTTCCTGGCTGCTGCTTAGTGTATTCAGGCATCCTTCGCAGATGCTCTGTTATTTTACTAGGTGATAGTTTCACTTGTACCTTTTTTCCCCCATAGAATAACTGAAAATCTATTTTCGTTTACTTCGTACATAGGTGTATCTCGATTCACAACAAAAAAGAAATGACTGATACCAATTGATATAGCCAGGAAATAGGTATAGAAACTATAATGATGGTGTTAATAACGGTCGTGGCACACTCGACGCTGCAAAAACCATGAAAGCCCTAAATGCAATAAATTACCGGTTGCCATCCTTTTAGGTACATGGCAGTACTAAATAACTGCCATATTGTGAATCGCTTTTTCTGTATAAACTACGTAGAAGGTATTTGTCATAATTCGTATCTTGATATGTCATACGATTAAGATAGAGATATAAATAATAAATTAGGAAGATACCGCGAAATGTGCGGGCTGGAAAACAGTTGAAGCTGTAAGAGACGATCGTAGTGCTGGTTATTCTATGTGTCAGTGAAAGGTGGACATTAAGACAGAAAGGCCGCAGCCGTATAAAAGCCACAGAAATGAAATGGCTTAGGGCGCTACAGAGACACACACGCCTTGATTAAAAAAGAAAAATCAGGATATACGAAATTAGTTGAAAATATTTGCAATACGGGATAAAATGGACGAATGTAGAAGCGAGTGGGAAGAGCATTGAAATCTAATTATCAATGTTGCTAGTTTCCGTTTCACCTCACTGCTGTTTAATGCGTAGTTTGCCACCAACCTAACCTATGCTGCTCCAATATCGGAGACATTTTGCTGTCCCCCACTTTTCCAACTGAAATTCAAAGAATTTTCTCTCTCTCTCTCTCTCTCTCTCTCTCTCTCTCTCTATCTCTCTCTCTCTTCCAGATTTACTCTGTTCGCTGGTACGTCCTTAAGTAAAAAACCCACATCAGTCTTTCCCGCTTTTTCCTCGGAAAGCAATTAGATCCACTCCCAACGAAAACCGTTTCAAAAAATGTTCAAATGTGTGAAATCTTATGGGACTTAGCTTAGGGACTGATGACCTTAGCGGTTTACACACTACTTCAACCTAAATTATCCTAAGGACGAACACACACACACACACACACACACACACACACACACACACACACACACACACACACACACATGCCCGAGGGAGGACTCGAACCTCCGCCTGGACCAGCCGCACAGTTCCGCTTGTCCGCGTCCGTCTTGTCTAGCTGTTGCACCCAGGTCCCGTGTCGTAGTGAAGACGGCTGGCGAAACTCTTCCTGTTCTGCGCATCATCTTGACTAACGTTCTGGCGCAAGTTCATCGCAAATTACTAACGTACCCTTCCAAGATGTAGATTATAAATGTTTTTCAGCACTCTACTCAATGTTCGTACTCCCGACTAGGCCAAGTTACTTGTGCGGATGTCTCCGAATTTCTTGAATCTTCAAGCTGCCACACAATGGTGGTATGAACACCATAGTCCGCTTTGGTTTATCTTATCTACCTGTCTAACAGCGCACAAGGGCTTTCAGACGGTCCTGTAGTGAAACCATTTCATTCCGGCTTGCTCTTTCGTGTGCTCGCAAATTCCAGAGACTCCAATAAATGCACTCGCCCATCACTCTCTATGAGTCATTAAAATCTTTATAATAGGCTGTTCTTGACATATGCGTTGTATAGGAGTAGGGAGTATGAGGAATGGAATAACTCTGAGCCAGCACACACAGCGGATATGGTTAGATTTCTCAGATAATGTGTAATGCAATTAACGTCTCCACTGCGCCGTGGTTTCCGTAAATCACAACAGGGGAAATAGGTGATGGTCCTTGATTAATCTCTCTTGGCTCCCGCCCTTTTTCACTCTACATCCGAGCTACTGTTTGCTGCGACGACGTCGGTGTGTATCACACTTACGTTTACAACCTTCCATGCTTCCTTTTACCAGTATACGTAATAATTTTTTAGCCTTGAAGACAGCCCAGAATATGGAATTTGAAGAAGACAGGAAATAAATCTCTAGTTACGTGAAATAAAGAACTGTTGTAATAGACTTCACTTCTCAAACACGGAAGACATGTAAAGATACTTGCATGCAGAACCAAGAACTGTCTGGTTTCTTGTTGCTCCAGCTCGTTTTGCTGTCCTCGCTGCGATATTAGGAGGCTCTGCTTACTCACGTATCTATTTTTCTTCGCGCTAAAATTAGTTTGGCCCCGTATATTAGTGGACTCTTCTTCCACGGGAACAAATACTTTTTCTTGATCTGATACATGTTAAAGATGCTTCGAATTATGAGGCACATATTATCGTCTTTCTGCAACAAAACATTTTAGACGGTAGTGAATTTTTTGTCAGTAACCTATTAAAGACCAAAATGTAAAGTTGTAAGGCGCTTAGTTTTCTATTGAAGTATCACATAATCGCTAAAACACCTCTAGATTGGATATAATAAGAGATCTCAGTAAGACGGTAAACTCCCTTTAGCAGAGAATTAGCATGATGCTGGACCAGCAGAATAACTGGAAAGCCTGTGTGGGGTTTGGAAGGCATAGAGAATAGCTAGTGCCTAGGTCAAACTTAGTTGATTGCTGAGGCGTGCATAGATAGCGCATTTGATTGCGCATTCCTCGAGAAATGCAAAGAAAGAGTACTAATTTGCCGCTAATAAATTTAGTATTTCGATATTTCTTTAATCTCGGCACAGAGTATTAAAGACACCGTATTTATAATATGAGCAACATGGTTCTGCAGACATTTAAAAGTGTTAAATTGTGATAATTACAGTTACGGAAACTTACATGCGGTAACTAAAACGTGCGCAACAATAGTAACAGAAGTACAAATTTTATAAAACTTCAGATACTACTAACTGGAAATAGAATGAAATTAAAGAAAAGAAAGAAGGAAAAAGAACAGGTTGTTATCATCCCAAGGTTGGTGAGGTGGGAGCCTCGGAACGAGCAGTCTCGGTCTTCTCAACATCAGTCTACAATCCTCTCAGTAGTGTGGCCCATATTTTTCATATTACGCGGCTGCGTCCCCTGTACGCCGTTCCGGTTCAAATGGCTCTGAGCACTATGGGACTTAACATCTGAGGTCATCAGTCCCCTAGAACTTAGAACTACTTAAACCTAACTAACCTAAGGACATCACACACATCCATGCCCGAGGCAGGATTCGAACCTCCGACCGTAGCAGTCTCGCGGTTCCGGACTGAAGCGCCTAGAACCGCCCGGCCACCGAGACCGGCTACGCCGTTCCGTGTAGATTGGAGAAGCGACCACTATGATACGATTTGTTTTGGATCCATCAACTATATTGGAATTTGACAGTTTTTAATCCATGACGTACCGTCTTTTAGCGGTTTTTTGTATTTGACGGACAACGAATGTTGGGGAAAAAACATTCTGAGCTTTTCCGCTCTAATGTTTTAATCATCTGTCATCTGCAAATGTGGCTTTAACGCCACGCAACCGGTATTGGTACAGTAATAAAAGGACCAAAATACAGCTGAAGCGGTTATTAATACCCAAGGTTTCTAGAAATCGTTTCGTGTATATGGTGCCTACAAAGTATGTCTTTTCCAAAACTTTTCGATCGAAACACACGCACCTATAAAATACTCGTATTTAATGCTGTGCCAAAAACTGTTTTAATTTAAAACAGATAATCCCATTCAACGAGAGTTTATACACAACATTTACATTCTCTTTTCCATAGTAAGTTAAAACGACCGAAATATGTGAAAAAATGTCCAGTTTTGCATGTACAGTTGATTTTATTTTCAAATACATGAGTGTGTTGAATTTCATTTTTGCTTCATTCTTCCCTCTTCACGGCTACTCCTGCTTTCTCAGAAGTTCTCTTTTTCAAACAACTAGTTACCGATTACATGCATCAGTATTGGCCCTTCCTTAAAGCGTTAATTCAATGTCTGGGTGGCTTCTTCAATGGTTGTAATATTCAAAGTAAAGCTTTAACATCAAGTTTACTTTCGCTTACCGTCCGACGATCTTCCAGCATAATTGTATAGCGTCTTCATCGTTGATACCAAAGTTTCTAACTTTGGTATGCAGTATCTCAGTTCCTCTGGCGAAATTCGTACTTTTTTGCAATAAATGATCATTCCTACACAACTAGTGTAGCACTTGTGTGAACAGTTTAGACATCGAGAAACTGTAAATGCCTGTCTGGCAAGTGACAAATTATTGTTTTTCGTAGGAGTAATGCCCTCGGTACAGCGTTATCTCCTGTAAACGAACTGCAGATGATAATATTGTACGTGCTATGATTGGTACCTTGCCTTAGAAGTGAAAGACTACTGCTGTAGACCGCATCTGGGTCATCAAAAGGAACAGCACAGCACAGCACAGCACAGCACGGCTCGGCTCGCCTAGCTTTGCCCTCTCTCTGCGTGTCTTGGGATCATTAACCCGTCACGTCACTCAGCGAATGTGACCTGTGAAATGGGAACGCATTCGTTTAAGGAAAATAAACTTAACGTCCAGTCTACATTAGTTAATAAATGAATTTCTTGTGAAGGAGTAATATGTTGTGAAGTTAGTTTCCTTTTCTTTTTACCTGATTTTCTTTCCGATTTTGAAGTCATAGGTGCACACTTTCCCTTTATCATACAGAGCTCAAATCTCACGCAGGTTATTTTTACATGGAATGGGATTAAGCTGGAGGATATCCAAAGGAAAAAATTGTCAGAAATTTAGAAAAGACTCATATAAAAGCCACCACAATGCCCAGTTCGTAATTTTTAACTTCGCCACTGCCAGCACGGCATCTCATCCATTTCAAAGGGATTCAGTCATCTGACAAATTACCATCACTGCTAGATCGCAAATGTTCAGCTGAATCCTTTCGTGCTATGGAACCGTCTGTGAATTGATCTGCTCGTCCGATCAGCACACCGTTGATGCAGCAGCAGTCTTACGAAAAATGCAGGTTCAATTTTTCGTGGGGTGTTGCTGGTGAACTAAGAATCGCCGAGGCAGCACTTCCCTTGTACTATAAGCTGTTTCAGAAAGCCGATCATAATTTTGCCACCATTTACGAGCTCTTTCACATAAAAAATTGGCGGATATTTTAAAGCGTGGCTTCACGAAGCAAGCAATCAAATTCAGTGGTCCTGACGACAAATTGTTATTTGGCACCGTTCCCTCTGAAATAAATGTTACATTATAGTTTTCTGTCCGTGTATACAACAATGTCTACATTGAAACGATTACTGAGACGGCACCAACTCGTTTCGAATAGAAAACATGGACTCTGCCACCGCCGTAATGGAAGAATGATCTGTACATTCGTTCAGACTGGCTCGGAAGACACTGTGGAACTTAAAGACGGCAAGACAGTAATTTGCATCTATATTTGTCGAATTCGGTATGCGGAGAAATGAAACTGAGAATAAAGCTGTAGAAGCGCCAGTTGGTGTCTTGACTCGACTCTAACACAAAAACCTTATGTTGGGTTATCTAGTGAATCACAGACAGCGGCGACACTGATCCAAAAGTTTTCCAAGTAAAACTGCGAATTTTTCTCTAAATCGATACCCAAACTGATTCTGCATGTGTTTTGGGATGATTGGAAACTGAAAGATCACTATTGAAATTTTGTATTAACAGAGTGTGCGGAAGTGGTCCACCAGTTTCGTGACTAGCATCATGGTTGTAAGAGGGCTGTTCAATAAAGAATGATCATAATTTATTTTTACAACATACCTTTACTCATCATCATCATTTTGATGGTCCTTCTCAAAGTAGTATCCCATGAATGCAATGAATTTGTCCCAGCGTTTGTGCCAGCCTCCAAAAACATGCTGGAAACCATTTTTTGAGAGGTCCTCCAAAATCGCCTCCGCAGCCTTCACCACTGCTTCTGATGATTGATAATGCCTCCCACGAAGGCGTTTCCTCATGTTGGCCGATAGAAAATAGTCACAAGGGGATAAATCCGGACTATAGGGAGGGTTAGGGATGCACTTCACGTTGAGTTTTGCAAGATATTCAGCAACGACGTTGGCAAATGCGGCCACGCATTATCGTGGTGCAGCATCCAGCCTGCTTCACCGAAATGTGGTATTTTGCGCCTGATATGGACTTGAAATGTTTTCAGTACATCCCTGTCGTATTGTCCAGTTACTGATGTGTGTACTGGTACAACATGCTGATAAACTATTCCATGAATATCAAAGAACGAGATGACCAAACTTTCCCAGCAGAAGCAACCAGTTTTGCTTTTTTTTTGGGGGGGGGGGGGGAGGGGGGGGTTGATGATGGAGAGATTTCCACACTGAGCTTTGCTGTTTTCTCTCAGGATCAAGATGATGTAACCAAGTTTAATCAGCAGTGATTACATTTGAAAAAAAAACTCAGGATCTTCCTCTAACATCAACTTCACGCAGACCTGCACGCGAATGTCCTTTTGTTCGGGAATCAACAGTCTTGGAACCCATTCGCGCACAAACACGTGTCATGTGTAATTTTTCTGTCACCAACGTGTAGGTGGCACCCAATGAAATGTTCACTATTTCAGAAAATGATCTTAAGGTAACTCGTCGATCCTCTTTCACAATGACAGCAGCAGTGATGATATTTTTTTCTTCCATAAGAGCAGTAACTGTGACACCGGGTTCACCTTACTTTGAAATTGTCTACCTTCTTTAAAAATTTTAAACCACCTTCGAGCTGTGCTTTAGGGAAGAACAGCCTCTCCATAGGCCTCAGCTGAAGATTTGTTGAGACGAAAGCAGAATTTCAAAGCCGCATATTGTTCCTCGCGTGTTACCTCCATTGCAGCGGTAGGCGATACTGAACATTAGACTTGGCCACTGTTTCTATGTTTCGATACAGTGTATCGATACGTGGAACTGTTTCAGTGTTTCGGAACGGCTGTGGTTCACTGTTTCGAAACAGTGGTGTTTCATTCCGCCCCTGTCTCGGATAACCGCACCAGATTCGATCTCGAGCCAGACACAGAAACTGTATCGTTGTTTCAAAATAAGGCTGTTTCAGTCCACCTGTGCTTGGAACGGACTAATTGTATCGAAACAGTGATGTTTCATTTCGCTCTGTGTTGGGCGAGATTCGGGCTCGGCACAGGTACTGAAACACAACATACCACTTCGTGAAACACTTTCAAGAGTTTCGAAATCTTTTTGACAAGCAATAGCATGAAGCTTAAGTTCTCCGAAAATAAAGCTTCGTTTCTAGCTGACTGTCCTATTCCGAAATGGCGTGACATCTGCTTTGTAAACACTAACCAAACAATAAAACAACGCATATTATTCACATTCAAAATAATAAATATGTGAAAATCATTCAGTTAAATTTCACTTTTTTTATAATATACGCTTCTCTGAGAATGAGATTTTCACTCTGCAGCGGAGTGTGCGCTGATATGAAACTTCCTGGCAGATTAAAACTGTGTGCCCGACCGAGACTCGAACTCGGGACCTTTGCCTTTAAAGGGCAAGTGCTCTACCAACTGAGCGACCGAAGCACGACTCACGCCCGGTACTCACAGCTTCACTTCTGCACTTGGTAGAGCACTTGCCCGCGAAAGGCAAAGGTCCCGAGTTCGAGTCTCGGTCGGGCACACAGTTTTAATCTGCCAGGAAGTTTCATACGCTTCTCTGTTCATGAGAGTAATCATATTAAGAAACGCAAGTAAGCCTACAACATTTCGAATAAAACAAGGCGTAGAGTGACAGTTATTAGACATATACATAAATTTGATGCAGGTATAATTGCAAGCAATCTGTTTGACATATCACTGATAGTGTAATGGTGAACAGGAAGGGCTGGCAAGCATGGTGAATTTATAGTAACGGTTCGAAACACCTTGAAAGACAAAATTTTTTTCTGTTATATTTTGTTATTTATTCGAATTATTTGGCATTATTTGTGAGACTATAGGCACTGTGCCTATTATCCACAATGATTCCCTTTGTGTGCATGGAAATTAGCAGGATGGGTATATTACCCATACTAACGGAATGTGGGAATCCCAGTAGCATATCCGTTGTTTCTGCAGTTTGCTCCCACCTCCAGTTCCGTTCGTGGTGGTTCTTCTGTCTTCAGCTACGGCTGTCCTCAGCCAGTTGAAAAGTATGAAAGTCACACGATCACACGACACGAAAGCAGCGCATTTGCTGCAGATATACGAAACTGCCAAGACGCCTAAGTGATAGTTTCATACTTTCTGCGATATGATTAGCGCTCTCGCACCTCATTTGTGTTTATATGGATATACTTATACAGTAGACATTCAAGATGATAAAATGTGTAGGTTTATTAGATAACAAAACACAAACTGTTTCACTGTTTCGGAACAGCGTATCGAAACATTACATTGTACTGTTTCATTTGTTTCGAAACGGTTACGTGTTTCAGTTTGCCCATCTCTACTGAACATGTCTGACCTTGCCTGCCTCTCACAGGCGGGAACCAGGAGTCCCAACAATGAAACAACTACGCCGTGTTTGTTGCACATTAAATGGTTCAAATGGCTCTAAGCACTATGGGACTTAACAGCTGAGGTCATCAGTCCCCTAAACTTAGAACTACTTAAACCTGACTAACCTAAGGACATCATACACATCCATGCCCGAGGCAGGATTCGAACCTGCGACCGTAGCAGCCGCGTGGTTCCGGACTGAAGCGCCTACAACCGCTCGGTTGCCGCGGCCGGCTGTTGCACATTAATCTAACAAAATATCATAAGATTAACTTTAAGCGCGAGAAATTATGACCATAAAATTATAATAATTCTTTATTAAACAGCCCTCGTACTCATGAATGAAATACATAAACACACAATACATACTGCAAAGTGAAGCCTGTGTAAGTGTTAGAAACTGGTAGCAACTTTGCAGTTGCATTTGACGTCCGCGGCCATATTTTGGATTGTAGCTGGTGGATCCGCGGTTCCAGTACATAAACCGTTAGCTCTCTGCCTTCTGATGGGCGTTTGCTGAACAGAGCGTGTGCTCCGGCGTCACACGATGTGCGAACGAGTGAACGATCATTTACACCACATTGTTGTAAGATACCTGGCGCGTGAACTAGGCAGTCGGCGCGTGGAGTCTTAGAATGGTTTGCGTATTTGTAATTTTACTACCCAAATGTGGTCTATACGATCTATCACTTGTTAGCTCCTTGTGTAACACGGTCTTACGGCACACCAATGGCGGGAGCGTCGTTGATGGGTTGAATAGCGGCTACAGGGTACGAATCCGTCCGGTGCAGCTACTAACTGAGGTCCAATGTGGGCTGTAATTATCGGACGGCAGCGAAACTTGATAGATATGCTAATGCGTTAATGCGGAACCGATATGCCCTGAAAAAATATTAGTTCAAATTGTGGTTACTAGCTGCAAATCTGGCGCTGTACACTGTTTGTATGCGGTACGCCATCCACGCTGTTTGATAATTACAGTATTGCATTGAGAGAGTATCGCCGACTGAAACGTCTGAGGATGAGCCCAATGTCATTAAGTGGTGGTGGTGAAATTAAAAAACACGGGTGATCTTGGTGTGGCACCCGAAAGAGAGATGCATCCTATACCGGCGGAAGTTACTGTTGTAACTGTATTTGATGATCGCGTCGTTTTACCGACGCAGCATCTCGAGGACTTCTCCGGTGATCTAATTAAACAAATTGTGTAAGCGGCGGTTAATAATAGAACTAACATCACGCCTTTCTCACTTGGTTGACCTTTTCTGCACGTGTCCCGTTCCTGATCCATTACATACGAAAACATTTCTTTACGTTTTTCTTGCCTTCATAGCGCCGGCCGCTGTGGCCGAGCGGTTCTAGGCGCTTCAGTCGGGAACTGCGCTACTGCTACGGTCGCAGGTTCGAATCGTTACTTATACCTAACTAAGCTAAGGACATAACACGCATCTATGCCCGAGGCAGGTTTCGAACCTGCGACCGTAGCGGTCGCGCGGTTCCAGACTGAAGCGCCGAGAACCGCTCGGTCACTGAGGTCAGCCCACTCTAGTCGAGCGATGGTATCTTGAAGGAAGTCATTCAAAAGATAAGCACGATGGGGGCGCGAATAGTCGTCCATGAAGACGAATTGCACTATCGATCGGAGGATGTAATTCACGTATCGCACAGCCGTTACGGCGCCTTCCATGATCACCAGCGGCGTACGTCGGCCCCACATAATGCCACCCCAAAACAGCAGGGAACCTTCACCTTGGTACACTCGCTGGACAATGTGTCTAAGGCGTTCAGCCTGACAGGGTTGCCTCCAAACACGTCTCCAACTAGTGTCTGGTTGAAGGCATTTCCGACACTTATCGGTGAAGAGAGCGTGATGCCAATCCTGAGCTGTCCATGCGGCATGTTGTTGGGCCCATCTGTACCGCGCTGCATGGTGTCGTGGTTGCAAAGATGGGCCTCGCCATGGACGTCGGGAGTGAAGTTGCGCATCATGCAGCCTATTGCGCACAGTTGGAGTCATAACACTACGTCCTGTGGCTGCACGAAAAAGCATTATTCAGCATGATGGCGTTGCTGTCAGGGTTCCTCCGAGCCATAATCGGTAGGCAGCGGTCATACACTGCAGTAGTAGCCCTTGGCCGGCCTGAGCGGGGCGTGTCATCGACAGTTCCTGTCTCTCTCTATTTCCTCCATGTCCGAACAACACCGCTTTGGTTCACAACGAGACGCCTGGACACTTCCATTGTTGAGAGTCCTTCCTGGTACAAAGTAACAATGCGGACGCGATCGAACCGCGGTATTGACCCCCTAGGCATGGTTGAACTACAGACAACACGAGCCGTGTACTTCTTTCCTGGTGGAATGACTGGAACTGAACGGCTGTCGGACCCCCTCCGCCTAACAGGCGCTTCTCATGCATGGTTATTTACATCTGTGGGTTGGTTTAGTGATATCTCTGAACAGTCAAAGGGACTGTGTCTGTGACACAATATCCGTAGTCACGTCTATCGTCAGGAGTTCTGGGAACCGGGGTGATGCAAAGCTTTTGTTGATGTGTGTAAGATGGCTTGGGAATACTGAATTAAATAACTACATCCACTGCTCGAGACTCTAAATTCGCGTGCCTAACTTTAGCGCAGGTTACAAAAAATACCATTTGATTTTTAACTTACTTAGTTTCAACTCTCGAGGGGGGCGATCACGCTCCCCGCCCCATTTAATCTGCCTCGTTCCTGACACCCTCTAGCCACGAAACCCACGGGAAAGAGCGTCAGAAAATGATCCCGGCGAGACAAGAGCCAGGTGGCGTGTGACGGACGTGGAGCGTGGCACGCATTCTCGGGGTCAGCGTCTGCGCCCTTGGCAGTCACCTTGACTCTGCAGCCCGATGCCCGCGCGCCGCGGTCCGGCACAACAGACACAGTTAGCACGCGACGCATCTACTGCACTCACCTTCTGTCTGTCGCAGTCTACACTAGCTGCCTTCTCATCTCTCGAGGGAAGTATACAGCCAAAGGGTCTCCAATTCTACTCATCTTTCGCACGGTTTTGTACATACTTAGAGTTAACGAATGCTGCTCCAGCACGATGCACTTCCAACGCATTTAAGAGAAATAGAGGTTCAATGTTTTACAAGCAAGATGAATACCGAAGAAGAGCGCCAGAGATCGAGCAGCGGGGTTAGCGCAACCGTCTAATGCGGCAGGGAATAGAAGCTTGCCCGTACTGCGTTAGTCTCATACACTCCCGCATAAAGTCGCGCGCGCACTCGCACACAATATAATGAGGGGGAGTCAAATGAGAACCTTAAATATTTTTTTAAATAATATTTATTGTGCAGAAGTGGTACAAAGCTGTATCACTTTTCAACATAATCTCCCCCACGCTCAATGCAAGTCCTCCAGCGCTTACAAAGTGCATAAATTACTTTAGAAAAAAATCCTTTTGGTAGTCCACGCAACCACTTGTGCACCGCGTGTCGTACCTCATCATCAGAACGGAACTTTTTTTCCTCCCACTGCATCTTTGAGTGGTCTAAACATGCGGAAATCACTTGGGGGCAATCACTGGTGAGTATCGTGGATGAGGAAGACACTCAAAATGCAGGTCTGTGATTGTTGCAACTGTTGTACGGGCAGTGTGGGGCCTTACATTGTCATGTTGCAAAAGGACACCCGCTGACAGCAATCCGCGTCGCTTTGATTTGATTGCAGGCCGCAGATGATTTTTCAGGAGATCTGTGTATGATGCACTGGTGGCAGTGGTCCCTATAGGCATGTAATGCTCCAAAATGACGCCTTTTTCGTCCCAAAAGAGAATCAACATAACCTCCCATGATGATGGTTCTGTTCGAAACTTCTTTGGCTCTGAGCACTATGGGACTTAACTGCTGAGGTCATTAGTCCCCTAGAACTTAGAACTACTTAAACCTAACTAACCTAAGGACATCACACACATCCATGCCCGAGGCAGGATTCGAACCTGCGACAGTAGCAGTCGCGCGGTTCCAGACTGTAGCGCCTAGAACCGCTCGCCCACACCGGCCGGCAAACTTCTTTGGTTTGGTGATGAGAAATGGCGCCATTCCTTGCTCGCTCTCTTCGTTTCCGGTTGGTGGAAGTGATTTCAGGTTTCGTCCCCAGTAACGATTCTTGCAAGGAAGCCATCACCTTCACGTTCAAAGTGTCGAAGAAGTTCTTCACAAACATCAGCAGGTCTTTCTCTCATTTCAGGAGTCAGCTGCCGTGGCACCCATCTTGTAGACACTTTGTGAAACTGGAGCACATCATGCACAATGTGGTGTGCTGACCCATGACTAATCTGTAAACATGCTGCAATGTCATTCAGTGTCACTTGGCGGTTTTCCTTCACTATGGCTTCAACTGCTGCAGTGTTCTGTGGAGTCACAACCCGTTGTGCCTGACCTGGACGAGGAGCATCTTCCACTGAAGTCACACCATTTGCGTACTTCCTACTCCATTCGTAGACTTGCTGCTGTGACAAACGTGCATCACCGTACTGAACCTTCATTCGTCGATGAATTTCAATAGGTTTCACATCTTCAGTACACAAAAACCGAATAACAGAACGCTGTTCTTCCCTGGTGCAAGTCGCAAGTGGGGTGGCCATCTTCATACTGATACTGCGACGGTATCTGTGCATCTGCACTATGCTGCCACCTACAGGCCATTCTGCACGCTGTTTGTAACACGCTTACCTACTTACAGGATAACGGCGCGAAATTTCGATTTGTTATTACAAATTCAAGGTTTTCATTTGACTCACCTTCGGAAAATAAGGGGGGGGGGGGGGGGGTAGTATCACGTACACAAGTTATGAAAGGGCGGTGCATAGGCGGAGCTGTCATTTGTACTCACTTGATTCATGTGAAATGGTTTCCGACGTGATTATGGCCGCTCGACAGGAATTAACACACTCTGAACGCGGATTGGTACTTGAAACTAGACCCGTGGCGTGAGGCATTCCGTTTCGGTAATCGTTAGGGAATTCAATATTCCAAGCTCCACAGTGTCAAGAGTGTGCCGAGAATAACAAATTTCAAGCATTACCCCTCACCACAGACGACGCAGTGGCCGACGGCCTTCACTTAAAGACCGAGAGCAGCGGCGTTTGCGTAGAGTTGTCAGTGATAAGACAACCAACACTGCGTTAAATAGCCGCAGAAATCAATGTGGGACGTAAGACGAACGTATCCATTAAGACAGTGCGGCGAAAATTGACTTTAATGGGCTATAGTAGCAGACGACCGACACGAGTGGCTTTGCTAACAGCACGTCGCCTGCAGCGCCTCTGCTGGGCTCGCGACCTTATAGTTTTGACTCTAGATGACAGTAAAACCGTGGCCTGGTTCGATGAGTCCCGATTTCAGTTGTTAGGAGCTGATGGTAGGGTTAGTGCGTGGCGCAGACCCCACGAAGGCATGGACCCAATTTGTCAACAAGGCACTGTGTAAATTGGTGGTGGCTCCATAATGGTGTGGGCTGTGTTTACGTGGAATGTACTGTGTCCTCTGGTCCAACTGAACCGGTCATTGATTGGAAATGGTTATGTTCGGCTACTTGGAGATCATTTTCAGCTATTCGTGAACTTAAAATGTTCCCAAACAACGATATAATTTTTGTGGATGACAATGCGCAATGTCACCGGGCCCCAGGCGAACGGTCTACCCGACGGGAGGCCCTAGCCACACGACATTTCCATTTTTACCGGGCCACAGTTGTTCGCGATTTGTCTGAAGAACATTTTGCACAATTCGAACGAATGACTTGGTCAACCAGATCGCCCGACATGAATTCCATCGAAATATGGACGGCCATAGAGGCAGCATGGTTCAATATTTCTGCAGGGGACTTCCAACGATTGGTTGAACCCATGCCACGTCTAGTCGCTGCACTACGCCGAGCAGGAGGAGACCCGACACGATGTTAGGAGGTATCTCACGACTTTTTTTCACCTCAGTGACTATGTATTTCCTGGTCTTCCACCGAACACTTTTATCGCTGTGACAAATAGGTATATAACGAATCGTAATGAATTGAGCAAACACATTCATGTGCCTGTCGCGAATACAGTGTTCATTATTCAAAGCACGTAAGGCGATAAATGAAGTCGCTGGAGAGACAATGACGGTAGTCTGTAGCACATCTGTTGCAGGGTGTGCAGAGCCCGTGTGTATCAGCAGCAGCAACGGTCGTGTTCGCTCTG
The DNA here is from genome assembly GCF_023864345.2 of Schistocerca serialis cubense. Taxonomy (NCBI): domain Eukaryota; kingdom Metazoa; phylum Arthropoda; class Insecta; order Orthoptera; family Acrididae; genus Schistocerca; species Schistocerca serialis. Next base: position 882,791,049 of record NC_064640.1, on the reverse strand, counting down.
CGGACACACCTACGTTAGTTTAGAGCCTGGAGATTTAGGCGGTTATGGTTAAATTCTTTCAACCACTGACAGACTTCTCCAACGGGATAAGTCTCAGTGTCACTCAACGAGCATGATGACACAGTGGTTAGGACACTGGAATCGCGTTAGGGGTGGCAGCGGTTTAAATCAGCCTCTGGTCAATCTGGTTCGGGTAGTCCGTCGTTTCCCTTACTCGCTTAAGCAAAATAGTAAGCTGATCCCTCTGAAAAAGACATCGCCGATTTCCTTCCCCGATCCAAGCCTGAGCAGCGACTCTGGTGACGTTTTCGTTGACGGGACTTTAAACCCTAATGTTCCTTTCGATGTCTCCACGGAAGAGCTCGTAGACTCCCGGAAAGAGAAATATGCTAGGAGAGATTCATAATCCAATCGATTGTGTGCTTCTATGAAGACAAGTTGTCCTAGGTGTTCAAAATGGTTCAAAAGGCTCTGAGCACTATGGGACTTAACTTCTAAGGTCATCAGTCCCCTAGAACTTAGAACTACTTAAACCTAACTAACCTAAGGACATCACACACATCCATGCCCGAGGCAGGATCCGAACCTGCGACCGTAGCAGTCGCGCGGTTCCGGACTGAAGCCCCTAGAACCGCTCGGACACCGCGGCTGGCCGTCCTAGGTGTGTCAGAATAATTATTCACAGGAAAGTATAGTCGTTTCAAGAACTTTAAGCTCGTAAACAGGACACCAACGGCTTCTTGGACATTACTATCATGTGAAAAAGTGATTAGGATTATTTAGGTACGGTGTTCGACGCACCATATACTAGATGTTAAAATGTGGTTATCAGTCAAGATAAAGTTTGATACTTAAAGAATATAGTGCATGACTAAGTCTGAAGTTGTACTTTGCAATCGGGAACAACAAGGAAAATGAGCTATAAATGTGCAGGACTGTTGAAAGGCAATTTACCAGAATACTGTAAGAAATTTCGGAACATAGATAAGGCAATAGATAATACCGCGTCAGTAAAACTGTTCAAGCAAAATATGCTTCTATTCGTGTGAATGCTGACAAATTTGAAAAATTCTAAGTCTGTAATAACTTTCGTGCCGACAGTGTGGTTTAATCATTTGGGAGTGAATTTCTGATTAGCTTAGTTTCTATACCAGTTTATGTCGTTGCTATAAGTCGTTGAATATCGGAGTTAATTTAGGAAACACTCCGAATCATACCCTGTCGAGGATCTTAATGTTTCTGAGGATAACAAGCCAGTCTAAAACACGCACTCGTAGACAGTTGTTGACGCGAAACTTCAGAGACACAACTTGCTCCCCCCCCCCCCCCCCCCTCCCCTGCGTCCTGATCGTCAAAGCTGAAAGGGAACGTAAATCCTGAGGTGCTCTTCGTAAAAGCGTGTTTGTGATTTACTGAAGAAAGTGATTATCACTATGCTCCGATAAGCGGTCCTTTATTAGTCATGCATATGCTGCTGCGACCACAGGACAAATGCTACCACACAGTGTTTAAATGAAAAACTGGATCCATTTGTTGTTTTTGGCGACACAAATACTGTTGTCTCCCTTGACATCTGTCCTTGAAGTGTGGAAATGTGTATATGAATGACTTAAACACGATAGTGGCCTGCTCTCCACTGACCTCATGCTTTCGTAAGTGCTGGAAATAGGTGTGACGTAGCGCAAACACGGCGCCGCGGTAAGTCGTTGCACGGGAGAAGGAAATCTGTATGCAGCTGTAACCGCTGCGGCGTTCTCTCCCCACAAGCGAAGCTCGGGCGTTGTAAAAGTTCTGCCTGCAAAACTCCGATACGTGTTGTAACTCATATCTCATATCGCGTGTTGTGACACACGATACTAATTTATCTCTATCAGGTCATAAAGCAAGTAATTGTCAAAAGCAAACTAATAAACGACGGTGCATTGTAACTTCGTTATTTAGAGAGGATATTAGTTTGCAGAGAAAAAGATCCTCTCTGTGACTTTCGTTGTTCTTAAATCCACCATCATACTGAGCGTTTTCCAGCGGACTGAGAACGGAGGACTCGGTATGGGTGGGCTCTATCAGCTCTAAGGATCTGGCCAAATCTTTGTAGCTTCTTGTGACCAAATATTCCACCAATATGTAGGTTTTCAAAACGCTGGTACAGGTCGTCTTCGTTCTTTGCCTTCCATGGTACTGTGAACGGGTTCAAAGATCTTTGGAAGTACCTTCCTCTCGAAGGCACAGATTGCTTCTTCAGTTGTTGCTGATATCGCTCAGGCTTCACAACTATATTCTGGCGCTGCAGTCCGGAACCGCGGGACTGCTACGGTCGCAGGTTCGAATCCTGCCTCGGGCATGGGTGTGTGTGATGGCCTTAGGTTAGTTAGGTTTAAGTAGTTCTAAGTTCTAGGGGACTGATGACCTCAGAGGTTAAGTCCCATAGTGCTCAGTGCCATTGGAACCATTTCACAACTATATCAAAGTACCGGCCGCACTAGTGTCATGTATAGTTGGATCTTATTCTTCTGTGATATCAGCCGTGACTTGAATAAAGGGTTCAGACTAAAGAACATCCGTTTATCGTTTATTATTCATTGATGCACGTCTTTCGTCACTTCACTTCTTAGTCAGCATGGTTTCCAGGTACTTGAGTACTTGAACTCGATCAAGGGTATGGCCGTCAACAATAATGTAAGGACAGTGAGTTCGTCGGTATGACACAACGATATATTTTCTTTTATCATCACTCACCACTAGCTCAATTTTCTTTGCACTGTGGTAAAATCGGTAAGTATCAGCGCATACATGCTTGTCGCCAAAAATCTCACCATCTTCAGCAAATGAGAGAATTGTATCTGCTCCCAGGTTCTCCATTTCTCTGATTCGATCAGTGTCACGGCTTACCTTTTCCAAGGCCAAGTTGGATGGTACTGGTGCCAATGGATCTCCTTGTCTCAGTCCATTTCGAATAGTGAATGATAGCGATAGATGGTTGCCCAACTGTATTTGACAAGTTGATAGTAGCAAGCTGCAATTAGTGGGATGCCAAATTCATCTACCGTTTTCTGTAACATGGAGCGGTCAATACTGTCAAACTTGTCGAAAATTAATGAAGATAAAGTTTAATTCCCGATCGAAATTATAAATTTTTTCTATGAGCTGCCGCGAGGTAAATGTGTGGTCGGACGTCGACCGTCGACCGTCCACGGACGAACACAGATTTATAGGTTCTTAAAATCGCTTCAGCCAATGGTTTCATGCAGTTTAGCAGCAGCGTTGTTAAGTCTTTACAACCAGTTTCAAGTAATGAAATCCCTCGGTAGTTCGATACTTTTGTAGCACCCCCCTCCCCCCTTTCTTGAAGATGGGACACACAATTGCCCCACTTCCATTCTTCAGAAATTATTTCTGCAGTCCAAATGGTAGATATTAGTAGTTGCAATGGAAGAGGAGCATATCAGCTGTGATACCACTACCTCCTGGAACCTTGTCGTTCCTGAGGGCCCTTAGCACAGCTCTGATTTCTGAGAGTTCACGGTCTTCCACTCTGTCAAACAGCGTCCACATCTGTATTATATGGTTCAAATGGCTCTGAGCACTTAACTTCTGAGGTCATCAGTCCCCTAGAACTTAGAACTACTTAAACCTAACTAACCTGAACCTGCGACCGTAGCGGTCGCGCGGTTCCAGACTGTAGCGCCTCGAACCGCTCGGCCACTCCGGCTGGCCCATCTGTATTATAATAAGCTCTTCTATCTCGCTGTCAGAACAACATAGCTCCACACACCATTCAGGCGTTTCCAAGACGAAGGGAAGCTATCTATCAGCATGTGACGTACAACAAAATAAACTACAAATTCGGATATGTCCTACACTGTTACTGTTGTAAGATTTGAGTCCAATACAGTCACATTAGAGTTGCCAAATAGACACCTTGTGAAGCCACTGTGAGCTGGAATAATAAATTTTCTGTGTTGTGAGGCCACCAACAACACAGAAATGCAACAAACATGCATTCAAAATACGGAAACACATGGAACATGATACAGACTGTCCGCAGATAAAGGGCGTATACTCCTTCCACTCTTCGCTCAGAGCGACGTTATGGAGGCAGAAATTGCATACGGCCACAGTAAAGTCTTGAAAAAACTAAATTCAGCATAAAAATCGAACACACGCCGATCGAGCAACTGATACCAGGAAGGATAAATGCGTATTACTTAACACTTTATTTAAATCATGTAGATAAATGTGTCTAATAATTTTGTATGTGTCCATCACCGTCGGGATACATCGAATGATCTGCGTTCCAACAACGAAGAAAAAAGCCAAATTAACCAGTTAATGAATTGGCACTTGAAGATATGAAGACACACAGAGGCTCGCTTACGTCTTACATAGATCCTTAGTAGTTAAAAATCCCCTGATTATTTTTGCGAAATCTACGTAGTAGAACCTCCATACTGTGAAGTTACAGGTATCTGTATTGAAACAGTGACACACACACACACACACACACACACACACACACACACTTACACACTTATCTTGTACCTTGACGCCGGCCGAAGTGGCCGAGCGGTTCTAGGCGCTACAGTCTGGAACCGCGAAACCGCCACGGTCGCAGGTTCGAATTCTGCCTCGGTTATGGATGTGTGTGACGTCCTTAGGTTAGTTAGGTTTAAGTAGTTCTAAGTTCTAGGGGACTGATGACCCCAGAAGTTAAGTTCCATAGTGCTCAGAGCCATTTTTTTATACCTTGACGGTTGTTAGTCATATCTTCAGTGCGGATGCACACTACGCCCAAACTTCTGTGGGAATCAGGTAAAGCTGCGAGCAGTGGGGGTAAAAGATAGTGAATGCTTCATATGTAGTTGAGAAGTTGGGCTGAGAGGGAAGCGTTCTGGGATAGCAAAAGCTGTTAAGGCGACCACTCGTATAAAGGGGAAATCCGTGTTACCCCGGCCAGCGCTTGTCGGCATTAAATTCATTTCAATTCCCACTTGCGGCTGATGTGTTTCTCTTAAGCTGCAACAGTAACACTCAATAATTACATCATTTGACGGAAGAAATCATCTGTCAAAGTACAGGACAGTAACTGGTTTATCATACACAACTGCACAGGATTAAGAACAGAGCGAAAACAAACAGAAGGTAGTTCGCACTTAATTTGGAAGTCAATATTGCTTGCAGCCTGCTTTTGGCTCCCTCCTGGCTCCAGTGAGGCTCTGTAGCGATGTTTCTGTGTGTTTAAGGTATTTCAGAATGCGTTTCTCATGAGGTGCGGAGGGCGCTCTGTGGGGTCTGTGAGCTGCCCGGCGACATTCCCCAGTCTGAGGGACACTGCCCCCTCCCCCTTCCCCCCCCCTCCCTGGCAATCCCACACCGCCCGCGCACTCCTTAACGCCGACTCTCCCACGCCGCGCCTTCCTGTTGCTCTAACAAGCTTACATACACCACCAGCACTTAACGGCCATCGCGCCTAGGACCTTCTTCACGAAGTTCAGACCGCATACTAAATCGGCACAAATACTTGTTCACTGTTTTTCTTCGAGATAAGCTTGGATCCAACGGTAGAAAGTCTTCGTTCCATCTTCAGCTTGCCTACATCAGTACTAACCACTGAAGCGCCAAAGAAACTAGTATAGGCTTGCGTATTCAAATACAGAGATACGTAAACAGGCAGAATACGGCGCTGCGGTCGGCAATGTCTAATACAAAAAGTGTCTGGCGCAGTTGATAGATCGGTTACTGCTGCTACAATGGCAGGTTATCAAGATTTAAGTGAGTTTGAACGTGGTGTCATAGCCGGCGCACGAGCAATGGGACACAGTATCTCCGAGGTAGCGATGAAGTGGGGATTTGCCCGCACGATCATTTCACGAGTGTACCGTGAATGTCAGGAATCGGGTAAAATATCAAATCTTTGACATTGCTGCGGCCGGAAAAAGATCCTGCAAGAACCGGGACCAACGACGACTGAAGAGTGGTTCAACGTGACAGAAGTGCAACACTTCCTCAAATTGCTGCAGATTTCAATGCTGGGCCATCAACATGTGTCAGCGTGGGATCCATTTAACGAAACATCATCGATATGGGCTTTAGAAGCCGGAGGCCCGCTCGTGTACCCTTGATGACTGCACGACACAAAGCTTTACGCCTCGGCTGGGCCCGTCAACACCGACATCGGACTGTTGATGACTGGAAACGTGTTGTCTGGTAGGAAGAATCTCTTTTCAAATTGTATCGAGTGGATCGACGTGTTCGTGTATGGAGACAACATCGTGAATCCATGGACCCTGCATGTCAGCAGGGGACTGTTCAAACTGGTGGAGGCTCTGTAATGGTGTGGGGCGTGTGCAGTTGGAGTGATATGGGACCCCTGATACGTCTGAATACGACTTGATAGGTGGCACGTATGTAACCACCCAGTCTGATCACCTGCATCCATTCCTGTCCATTGTACATTCCGACGGACTTGGGCAATACCAGCAGGACAATGCGACACCCCACACGTCCAGAATTTCTACAGAGTGGATCTTCTGAGTTTAAACACTTCCGCTAGTCACCAAACTCCCCAGACATTATTTAGCATATCTGGGATTCCCTGCAATATGCTGTTCAGAAGAGATCTCCAAACCCTCGTACTTTTACGGACTTGTGGACAGCCTTGCAGGATTCATGGTGTCAGTTCCCTCCAGCACCTACTTCAGACATTATTCGAGTCCATGCCACGTCGTGTTGCGGCACTTCTGCATGCTCGCGGGGGCCCTACACGATATTAGGCATGTGTACCAGTTTCTTTGGCTCTTCAGTGTAGATTCCATTAAATGTAGCGGTGGTGCATGCTACGTGTTTACCCCCATATTTTTGGTAGCCGATCCACAAATCGGGCGATAGAATTTTGTGAAATGTGAAGGCATAAGTTTCAAAAGTTGAATTTGCAGGTTGTACGGGAGGATTTTAAAATAAAGATTGGAGAAGTTTGTAAATGAAGCGGAAGAACGAAGTGGCTTTAGAAGAGGCAGGTCATATGTAGATAACATCTTTGACCTAAGACTGATCATGGAGAAGAGATTGTAAAGGAAGTCAAGGAGTCATTTGGTCTTCTTAGATATTGAGAAAGCATATGGCACAGTGTCACTAAAGCAGTCCCCTGCTGCCTAGGGTTTGTTTTATCGACAGTGCGGACGGGTTTACTGACGGTTGGCCGACATGCACCTCCTGTGTGTGTCAAGTGAATAAAGTGAGCGCGCAACACGACGACGCTATGATGCTTCCGCAACGACGGCAACCGCATGGCACGTAGGTTTGTTGCATTGCTAAGTTTTGTTCCTATACGTTTGGGTGTTGCGTATTGCAGGCTTTCACTGTCAAGAGGGTATTTTCACAGCAAAAGAGTAACTGGGATAACAAACCGAATCAATCATTCTGTTATTAATCTGTAAAAAGTCCCCAGAGACCACGGTCATCTTAGATCAAAATTATCAAGAATATCCCTGATAAACCCCACGTGTTTTTGTTTACTCTGAAAGAACCATAAATAACTTGAGACTGCTGCTGGCTGGCATGCTGACTGGGGTGGCATATACAGGATGGTCCATCTGCAGTTTTGGATGAGATATTCTCGAAAACTATACATCGGGCAAAAAAGTGGGTAAGAGAAGTTCGTATGCTGAAAGGGGGACATCAACTGATACTACACGTGACCCCCAGCACCCTCCCCCTTGGGTGGGGCGGTGGGCAACTTTTAATCTTAAATGGAAACCCCAATTTTCATTGCAGATTCGGATTCTCCATAAAAAAGTAATCAAGTTTTGTCTGAAACATTTTTAACCATTGACAGATGGCGCTGAAATCGAGAAAAATTGAAATTGGGGAAGAACTCCGATTTATTCAGAATGATCCGAGGACGCTGCATCAAATCGATACAAAATGTGCACCAATTCTTTCATTACGCCAAATTAAGCTCTTTTCTTTTTACAAAACGTATCCTACCCGCCACAGTTTTTGATGGAGGGAAGTGGAATGGTGTTAAAATCTCGTTAGGGAACTCTTCACAATTGCATTACTCATCCGACTGTGGCGCTACCGTGGCCAAACTGGCAACTATGGCTCAGAATAAACTCGGTGCTATGCGATCAGACGTCACTTCACTTTCAGATTGTGAACTGTAAACATCAACTGACGAAAGTAAATGAATCTTTAGCGAAACATGGCTCACTATCCTCCTACAGAGATTGTTGATATGATGTTAATTTTAGGTGAATGCCATAACAATTACCCTGCAGCTGCGCAACGGTATGCGGATCGTTTCCCAAACAGACGACATCCAAGCGAAAATATTATTCGAAATTGCACTAAACGACCTCTAAATGGATACATACACCGTCCACCTCGTCATCGCGAATACAGTCAAAAATGACGCTCGTGCCCTTACCGTTCTCGCCTGTGTTCAACTGGATCCCAAAATGAGTAGTCGTGCGATTCAGAGACAAACTGGAATACCGAAATAAATTGTTTTGAGGGTTTTGAAGGCACATAAATATCATGCTTATCATATCACACTGGCACGGGCATTAACGGCTGAAAGATATGCAAATACGCGTGCATTTCTGCCAATGGGTCTCGGAAAGAAGTGACAATTTAAGCTTCCTAGGCTCAGTTTCACTGTCCTCGTAATCTTGAAATCAAAAACTGACTGTTAGTTTGTGCCCCTTTCATATACCTCTATCGAAACAAGCCTTCACCTGCGTTTGTAGGTGTTCTACAGCAGCCAGTGATATAGGTTTTCATAGGAAGTTTGATTCGTGACCAGTAAGTGACTACCTGTTATGTTTCAGCCCCTCTAAGCGTTTTTACTGGGTCGTTGTTCTCTCTACTGCTACTCCACCCCCAGAGCACTGGGTATAGATTATGCTTCGCATTATGACGTTAAACATTATAAGCGCATATGGGACTTCCACAAGCATTCTTTCACGGATTTTGGTTAATAGCAAAATGCCAGACTTCAGACCAGCTGATTATCTTCGCTTAGCTAGGGTTCAGTCACATAAAATTCTGTAAACATGGATGCCTTTTGACTGTAAAATTATTCATTTGTTCTACCCACTACTAAAATTTAGGCCGTGTGGCTGTTATCAAGTGAAAATAATTGTGGTTTAAGATATTTAAAAACCTAAAATTCATCTGACTTATAGGCATTTCATCTTTACATAGCTAAGTTGGATCCTGAGGTTTTGCAGTGTTAGTATCTTCTACACGAATCTCATCAAATCACTATTTCTGTACACTGTCAGTTGTCATGTACACAGTGCCACGAGCAATAATTTGATGGGACTCATCTAAAAGATGTTAACAACGCTTAAATTAAGGATCCCACTTACCGATGTGGCCATGAAATGCATGTAAGTCAGATGATTTTTAGGTTTTGATGTGTGCTAAAGCACAATTATTTCGACTTTATAGTGACCAAACAGACTAAATTGCAATAGTTGGTTGTACAAATAAAGTGTTTTACAGTCGAAAGGCGATCATGATGTCATTTTCAAAATTTCACCCCAGTTACTTTGGTACTCTGTTCGTGTATCCCTCAAAGTAACGAGAAAATTATCCCCATGTGTAAGTGCGTGTAATGTGCGATCTGATACGGCGTGTTTCTCCTTGTCCTCTCACTCATTAGTCGGTCTTCCTGCTTGGTCTAAAAGATCGCAATGGGGCGCAAGGGAACTAACACGACGCCGAAAAGCGTCACCTTGGCATCTTTCACTGTTTGAAGGGTCGCAGACACAGGGATATTGCTAGTTTGGTGTCTATGCCCAGAAATACGGTTGGGGATATTATAAGACCATTTTAGGAGGCGGATCGCATAAAATCTTACCTCCCAAAAGGGCAGCCACGGTTGCTAAGAGAAAGAGAAATCTGATTAATCATAAGAAAAGTTAAGAGTAATCCTTGGTTAAGTACGCCTAAAATTGCTAGCCAGTTGGTGCAAAAAATGTAGGAAGCAAGTAAGTGAATCAGTTGGCCGGAGGGAAGAGGAGGATACAAAGAAAGAATGACAACAAAAGGGCCTTATGCGAACAAATTTAAGAGAGACAAAGACTTCAGTCCGCAAGGGACCGCCTTGGACTGATTTTATGTTTGCTGATGAGAGCAAAATTAACGTCTTTTCAACAGACGGACGATGTATCGTGTGGCGAAACCAAATAACGAGGTTCAGGCTAAACATTTGCAACCTGTTTTAAAACACTGCAAGACGGTGGTGGTGTGGGGGCAGGAGGGAATGTCTTGATAAGGGCTTGTATTTCGTCATATACAGTGGAGAGTTCGCAGGACAAACGAGGTTTGAAAACCGCTGGTGAGGTTGATCCTGACAGTGATCGTGATAAAATGGACTATCTCTTTATCAAAAAATGGCTCTGAGCACTATGCGACTTAACTTCCGAGGTCATCAGTCGCCTAGAACTCAGAACTAATTAAACCTAACTAACCTAAGGACATCACACACATCCTTGCCCGAGACAGGATTCGAACCCGCGACCGTAGCGGTCGCTCGGCTCCAGACTGTAGCGCCCAGAACCGCACAGCCACTCCGGCCGGCTATCTCTTTACCATTTACTTGTATGAATGAGTGCTTCACCTCGTTGAATGCCATTTGCAAGCCGTTGAGGCAAGTACGCAAGCTGCAAGATACTGGTGAGTGCACGTATGTAGCAACAAGTGCCGGAATGAGACGGGGAGTAGTTTCGAGCGGGGGTTCGCCAGTCCGGTCTCCTTGCAGCTATCATACGACTCCTGTTGCACCGCGTCCCTGGTAAGCACATGCGAATACAAGGTGTCAGACGAGAATGTTCGCACACATTGACACCCACGAGGTGTGTGTAGCATATCGATGAGCACAAGAGTTAATTACGGACAAGAGGTTACCACGTTTTAGTTCCTACCAGACAACAGGTTTCGGTAATTTATCAGTTATTTGATAGGTTCAACGAAATCCATGAAGTAGGCTCAAAACAGCGAAATAGTTCGCGTTACAGCAGCCAAAGTTTTAACTATTTTAACTATATAAAACTATTTTAAATTGGTCGTATTTGAGATGTATGACAATAAACGAAGCTCCGAACTTTCCAAACAAAGTTATACTTCTTTCAACAGTTAAGTGTTTGTATTTGAAAACAAACTTTTCTCCGTGCTTAGTTCATTACTGTATTTAACTCTGCTATAGTGCGTAAAGTTTGCACGATACAAGAGAAAAGAACTGCTCGTAAGAGTACACAGCGCACAGAAAACTGACAATGTCGATAACACGAATGTACGAGGGCCATTCGGAAAGAAAGGTCCGACTGGTAACGAAATGGAAACCCCAGTGACAATCAAAATTGTTTTATTTGCAACAGTTTGGTACACTACATCATAGCGTTCTACCAACTTTCCAATACCCTCGCCATAGAAGGCAGAAGTCAGTGCTTTCCGCCACTTTTCTACGCTGGTCTGCAGTTCGTTGTATGTGCCAAAATGTCTTCATAGCCATCGGTTCATGCGAGCAGAGGCGAACATCAGATGGAGCCAAGCCCGGGTTGTATGGTGGGTGATCACACTTCCCATCGAAAAAGCTGCAGGGGCGTCGTCATTGCCCCTGCTGTGTGTGGCTGTGCGGCCAAGAATAGTCATGAAGAGTTAAATGCATGACAGGTACGTTGTGTATGAAACCAGGTGAAACGTCGCAGCGGGCACCCGTACTTCCCGGGAGACACTATTGTTCTAGGCATCTTCACGAGCTCACTGTGCACTCAGAACCGAAAAGAGCGATGTGACGCTGTTTACAGACATGTTAGAGACATTGGCCGACACATCTGTGCACTGCTTCATCGGATTTTTATAATCTTTTTCCATTTCGCGACTTATCGGACCTTACTTTCCGAATAGCTTCAGTAATAACGAACAACAAATGAACCAACAACTGTATCTGCATCTCCAATTTATTCCACAAGCAACCGGTTTCTGCATTCAAAAATGTTGTTCAAATGTGTGTGAAATCTTAAGGGACTTAACTGCTAAGGTCATCAGTCCCTAAGCTTACACACTACTTAACCAAAATTATCCTAAGGACAAACACACACACCCATGCCCGAGGGAGGACTCGAACCTCCGCCGGGACCAGCCGCACAGTCCATGACTGCAGCGCCGAAGACCTCTCGGTTAATTCCGCGCGGCTTTCGGCATTCCATTATGCCATCAACAGTTCCTGTCGTACATGGTAACATAGTGGCTGAGAAGCCAGACAAAATATCTTGCAAAAACGAACCAGCATCTACACCAGCGTGTATAACACGGCTATACACTCAGAACCAGTCTGAGTACTCAGATACGAAAAAAGTGTGTCCAGGACAGAAAAATTTTGTGTTTTTGTATGTGAAGTCTGCAATCCCACACTAATTTGGCATATTCGTTTTCGACGTCTTTTTCTTACTTTTTGTTCCAGCAGTCCCTAAAGCAGGAAACTGAAAAACTGGTTTCTGCTGCACAGGAAAAAGCCACCATAGCTAATACTGTCAAAGCCAGAATAGAGAAATCAGCGAAAAACTCAAAGTGCAGACTCTCCAAAGAAGCTGCCGAAACAATTGATCAAATCTTGAGCTGTTGCAAAAATATCGCTCAGACTAATGACAAGCAGAGGAACAATGATGTGGCACAAATTATCAACTAGAACGTATGCCAAAATTACTAACTGCCGATGGCAAGAAACTGCTGTGACCACGAGCCTTATTGCAAAAACTTTTTATTGTTGACGTAATTAAAATCATGGGCATCTGTAGCGCATTAATAGTGGGGCTGGTGGAAAGTTATATTTGGTGGCTACAGATGAGGAGGAGGGAGGAGAGACGGATCAGACTGCGGGATTCCTCCTCCTCCCCCCCCCGTCCCCCTCTTCCCCCTCTTCCCCCTATTCCCCCTCCCTCCCCCTATTCCCCCTCCCACCTCGCCCAGAACCGTATTCGGGATCCGCGCCCGGTATGTTGTGTGCACCCTGTTGCTCCTGCTTCTGCACAATTTCTCGACAGCAGTATTACATTAACGGTCCAATTTTTTTTACGTTCCCGTTATGTGATATGCTTCAGTAATAAACACCTACGCAGCCTTACGAGCTGGTCTGAACCGCACCGGTGTTGGTGGATGATCTATCGACCTTCTTCCCTGAGTTCTTACCTCACGCATACGTGACCGCTTCACCGTCGCCATCTCGTTTGGAAAACATGGATACACTCCCGTGACACGATTAAAGAGAAAGCGGTACATTTGCCGGTGGAAGAGGTCAGCCTTTTTTAGAAAGAAGATATGGAAAGTAGGCGGCCAAGTTTGTCAGCCGGCTGAACCGCAAAGGAATTCTGCGCACCATTCCTCCGCAGAAGGCAGCTTCCACGCGGCTGGAAACCGGCCGGTGGAGGTTCTCTTACCGAGAAGTGCGCTACTACGGAGACCGTCCCTGAATACAGATGGACAGGAATGTCGCCCATTAACCTGTCCATTGTTATGTTGATTAATAGGTCGAGATGGCAGGTTTCTGACGGAACCAAAAAAAATCGGCGGAGCCCGTTAGTTGCAGATGTGGCCTATTGAGGCCCATAGGAGGCAGCCGGGGTCGAGCAGACTTTCCCCATTGCGCAACAGACGTCCCAGTTGAGCTGCGTTTGCCCGTACAAGGCCTTGGCCGGCCAGGCTCTGCCTGACTCACGCCCACACAGCCTCCTCACACCTGCTTTCTTCTTCCTCTGCTTAAAAGTGCACACGCCCTCCACACGCATATTGTGTTCAGAATATGTCTCGCCCTTCATGAAAATGGTGGGCTCGGCAGAGCCCTGACAATGACAGGGGTCTCACCTGCAGAACTCGTGGTAAAACTTTGAGACGCCTTCCTTTGGGGTCGTACATGGCAGCTCTTGTTAAACACAGCTAAATTCGCCGTAACACACATAGCATTAAGAAATTTCGGGTACTTTTGGTCTAAGACTTCAGTGAAGGTCTTAAGGGGAGGTTCTGGTTGAGAGGCATGAAAAGTGGGTGAAGTTAAGACCTTTTTCATACAAGAATTGTTCTTATTAAAATGGGAATTTTACCTTTTCATTGTACATACATTCGTGTATAAAACGTTTTTATCTCCTAACAAATTAGAAATGGCAGCTGCAGCCCTTGTTAAAGTCTGCGTGTCGCAAGGTCCTAGTTTGCGCAAAGTGTTGTACAAACTCGTGGCTATTTCGGAAACTTCTAAAAATTGAAAATTTTTGAATTGGAATGAATTTGGGGGTCATCACGATGAGGTTTTGAAAAATACACCGAAAAAGACAGCTATTGAAAAACCATGTAAATTTCTTGGCAGGTTTTTCTGAGTTCTAATGTTTTAAAAAATATTTAAATTTCGAATAAAAATTCTCGCTAAGGCCTAAATTTAATTATATTTAATTTTAAAAAAAATCAAATGGATCGTTTAATCTGTCGAGGCTCTAGAGCGCTTCGCACACCGAAAAGTGTTGTTTCGAGAAAAAAAGAGTTTAAAGACTGGAGTAACAAAAAAAAGTTGGTTATAAACTTGCGGTTAACCTGCCATCCCAGGACCACAGTGGCATCCTTCCTCTTCCTCAAATATGTTCTGGATCTGAATCTGGTGTCGTATTTTTTGTTTCTTTGTTTTCAATCCTGGTTCTTTTAACAAATGGAGACGTTACTTGCTCAGTGGCGGCCATGCCTTTCCTGTCAAATAACTCCGCGATATTTTTACTGTTCGTCCCTATGATGATTCCTGACACGTTCATGGTCTTCAGAATAGATGAACAACCTTCGCTGAATATACCTGCAGCTGCATATGCTGCAGTTGCAACAGTTTTTGCCCCCCAATGAATATGCTTCGGTACCAGTTTCCAAATAATTGCGCTGAAGCTCTCGTTATCATTTTGTATATTGGCACCGGTACATCTTTTAAGCAAATCTTCATTGGACGGAAATTCGTATGTCGCATCTTTTCTTGAACTCATTCATCGAGCGCCTATAAGTGCCTGTATTTCGGTCAGCGCACGCTTCCATTCATCACGCTGTAACTTCTAAAATACTTTCACAATTAAAAAAATTCTTATGCAGGCATAATCTTGTGTACTTCATGGATGCAAGTTACGTAAACAATCCGTTTATTCATCTGTCTCGACCAAACTAAACTGCTGTCCTTCCGTAGAACAATGGCCTGTCGATCTGCATCCAAGGAGTTCCTAAACAACAAAACGGGAGGAGCATGACCACTACTACTTCGTTATGGAGATGAAGTAATTCTAAATGCATTTATTATTAATGACATTCACGTTTTTGAAGAGCTGTGCCAAATTTGTCTTCGCCAGCTGAAATAGTACAGGTTTTACCGATCAACGCCTACCCACGCGGTGTATTATTGCATTTCTCTAATAATCATAATCTTCTCATCCTCATCGACACGCAAGTCGCCGAAGTGGTGTCAACCGATAAGACTTGCACCAGGCGAACCGTCTACCTGATAGGAGGCCCTAGCCACACGACATTTCATTTCATTTCTCAACATTGATTTCTTTCGTCAAGCTGTACGCTTTCCAAACGTAAATAAGTAAGCTTCCCTGAAGATTAATGAATAGAAAATGGAGCCAGCCATGCACGATGTACTTCGGGAGTAACAATGCCTTGGGATAAGGACTCTAACGCTTACACAGCCTCAGTTGCAGATAAGACAAGCGGCGTGCTTGTACTGAGAAACTACAGCGCGTCTTCAGATGAGTTCGCAAATAAAGCTCTTGCGCCGCCTATGCTGGGATATTGCTGTAACGTGCGAAGTCAATATTATGTTTTACTCTTACATGGGGCATATGCAAATAATGACAGCGTGAATGGTCGCAACCTTGTTTGTTTGCGAAACAGTGTAACATAAAGGTTGGAAAATCTCAACTGACAGATACGATATTTTATTTACAAAATGGTTTTACTCTCCGGAACAATCTCACGCAACTCCAATAAGAAATTGCAGATATCGGCTGTGTACGTGAAAGTAAATTCGCGTTTTCTTAGACAAAGCCACATCTCGAAACTTCCATGGGCTAATAACGCCTGAAACAGATTATAGTCCTAAATAAGAAGTAAAAATGGACCTAAAATTTAATAATTTTACATCAAAACTACCTACTGTCCCAGTGGTTTCTTTTCGATAATAGTCATTGTAACATAAACTATAGTTTGTAGTATTACTTTCATAACTTGTCAGAATCTCCGCGCCGACTGTTACTTTGAGCGCTGTTGAATGGCAACTACGATGAACTACATTCATAGAAGTACCTCAGTGTACTGCTAGATGTCTCTCTTACAACAGCGTCGGTGGTTTCAGTTAGAACCCGCTGGTACTCAAAGGGTTAACTAATATGCTGTGTTTCCTAATATGTAATTTGTGGTAACAGTGTAGAACAGCTCTATTGCCATAATTTGGACTTCTTTTAATTTATATTCTGGAGCTTCTGAAAAGAATAAAAAAACTAAATTCCACTGCCCCAGGAGCTTACCACCAATCTTGTAATCGGGTATGATCCTCTTCCCTGCTTTGATTAGTGTCCGCAGCTCGTGGTCTCGCGGTAGCGTTCTCGCTTCCGGACCACGGGGTCCCGGGTTCGATTCCCGGTGGGTTCAGGGATTTTCAACTGCCTCGAGATGACTGGGTGTTTGTGTTGTCCTCATCATTTCATCATCAGTCATGCACGAGGAAGATTGGACTGAGAAACTGTTGGGAATTTGTGCGGGTGCTGGTAACCGCACAGTTGAGCGCCCCACAATCCAGACATCATCATCCTTTGACTGGTATTTTCTTGTGTTTATCAAAATTTAAAGAGAGCTGTCATTGGTGCGCACCAGTGGGAAACTGACTGTCAGTCTTCATTTCCTTACAAGCGTTTGTAGAGTATAGACCAGGGCCGGCCAGAAATTCTGCACGCGTGCGGTGCTCCTGCACATGTGCAACTTTCGGGTCACAGTGTGCACGCCGCAGCCGTCAGCGTTCATGTAGTGCATGTTTTTACCCACAGATGTCGCTTTATCCATTTGCTGGGATACTCTGTAGCGGAGCATTCTAGTGATCTTTTCACAGCTTGCAAGCCAACCATGGGAAGGTATTTCGCGTATTAAACATTTAAAACACTGTCACAGACGTCTACTTTTATGTTAACAGTTTAACCCAGTAAGACAAGTAATACAGTTAACAACCGTGGGTTTTTATTAAGGCAGCTTGACTGACGGCACGTAAATACGAGTAATGTTTTTGATCTAGTATTTTAGAAAGAGAGCACTTAGCGACTTCCAGCGAACCTTATTCATGATTTCAAATAACATTAAACTAATGCAAGGTTTCCTACAACTAATTCTCGGTGCCCTCAGTTACACCCACATAATTTCTGTCTCACTGACCTCTGAACAGAATGATAACCGCAGACCTCTCGATGATCACCTGTTATTTCGATACCATTATTGCTACATCTTTCATCAGCTCCGTCTGAAATCTGCATAATAACCGACAATTAGATGAATGTTACGTTTTATCGACTTCAGCTGAGCGCAGCCCTTCACACATTAAAAAAAAAAAACCCTAAATGTAAGTATACATTGGAACAATCGGTTTAATGACCAACTTGCCTGATCATAATGTAACATGGAGCAGAATGAGGCACTAATGCGCAGTTAGTAAACAATAATTTTTAATTATGAAAGGAATAAATCCAAACACGTCTATCACTGGTCATGAGAAATGATAATCGAGTTGATGTGTCTCATCCATTTTCTTAAGGACATTTAATTTTGCTTGCCGTTCTTCACTCTTGAGTACACTACACTCGTCTTTGTGATATGTTTTGTAGTGTCTTTCAATTGGAAACTTACGCTGGCCGCCTATTATCCGGCGGCATAGTAAACACTGTGAGTTTTCACCAACGGCTACAAAAAAGAATTCCAGTTCCCAGTCATTTTTAAACGACTGAGAACATAGATCTCCCGTCCTTTGCTTTTTCACAGTACCTGCCATTTCTCAGTACTTCTCTGTCAAGGTTACGGTTAGCAGGGGTAAACGAGACTGGGTATGTTGCGCTCTTGCTTGTACCACATAAACAGGGAAGTGGAGCCGCCGCCGTTCATTTAGGACACATGTCTAATAACAGATGTCGCTGTCGCACACGTGCGCACATGTGCAGCACCTCCGCACGTCTGCACACTGTGCAGCGTTTGGCCGGCCCTGGTATAGAAGAAGGCATAATAGGTTTCTAATTGGCTGACTAGTAGAAAATGTGAGGCTTGACGCTAGGTGCGTTTTAGACACAAACAGAAAACTTTTGAGTGCTGTTTCAGTTAAATTTTTACTACGTGCAAATAAATTAAAGTTTCTTATTTTCCCCTTTATTCCTTAACTGCAAGATTGCAAGATCGCCTGAGCCACCATAGGTTTTAGATTAGACATCCATGCGACATAATGCGGCGAGAACGCCTTTGTATCTGTTCCCTACGCTAAACAGAAAAGAACTGCGGAGCTTTCCTGCAGTAGGGAAGGCGAAATACCGGAGGAGTGTGCGAGATACGCCGGCAGCGGCGACCACCACTTCCAGGAGCTGCGGCCAGCTTTCCGCTCGCTGGCTTCCGGCTGCACAATGTAATTACACAGCACACTGCCGCAGCCAGGCGCCACGCGCACTCCCTAGAGGCGGCTCGCTTTTCGCAAAGCGCCGTCTAATTCAACTTCTGTCCGTACCTCGAAGTAATCACTGTTCTGTTAACATTCGTTAGATGTGGTGGTGGTTAGTCACACTCATAACGTATGGATTTAAATCATAGCATCCATAGAATATTTGAAGAGAGATGAGAATGTCGCCAGAATAATTGACCAGAAGTTGAGATAGCGAAATAAATTGACACTTTCCACCATACTACAAATATGATTCTCAATGTCGTAAAAAATGAAAACTCAAAATTTACCATAACCGTAGCATAATAACTGAAGAAACAATTCGATGCTATTGACCTAACAATGATGAATAAAAGTAATTCGCCTTATTCATACACATCACAATAATCAACACCCACGCTCTGAAAACCACCTGAAATGAAAAGATGGCATAAGTTAAATTCTATGTAGAAATGTAAGCCTGTCTACGTTGTCTTTGTGGTAATACTGGACTACGACGTTATTAAAGGATGACAGTTCTACATCTACAGCCATACTCCGCAAGCCACCTGACGGTGTGTGGTGGAGGGTAGTTTGAGTACCTCTATCGGTTCTCCCTTCTATTCCAGTCTCGAATTGTTCGTGGAAAGAAAGATCGTCGGTATGCCTCTGTGTGGGCTCTAATCTCTCTGATTTTATCCTCATGGTCTCTTCGAGAGAGCCGGCCGAAGTGGCCGTGCGGTTCTAGGCGCTGCAGTCTGGAACCGCGAGACCGCTACGGTCGCAGGTTCGAATCCTGCCTCGGGCATGAATGTGTGTGATGTCCTTAGGTTAATTAGGTTTAACTAGTTCTAAGTTCTAGGGGACTAATGACCTTAGAAGTTGAGTCCCTTAGTGCTCAGAGCCATTTGAACCATTCTTCGAGAGATATACGTAGGAGGGAGCAATATACTGCTTGACTCCTCGGTGAAGGTATGTTCTCGAAACTTCAACAAAAGCCCGTACCGAGCTACTGAGCGTCTCTCCTGCAGAGTCTTCCACTGGAGTTTATCTATCATCTCTGTAACGCTTTCGCGATTACTAAATGATCCTGTAACGAAGCGCGCTGCTCTCCGTTGGATATTCTCTCTCTCTCTCTCTTTTCTATCAACCCTACCTGGTACGGATCCCACATCGGTGAGCAGTATTGAAGCAGTGGGCGAACAAGTGTACTGTAACCTACTTCCTTTGTTTTCGGACTGCATTTCCTTAGGATTATCCCAATGAATCTGTCTGGCATCTGCTTTACCGACGATTAATTTTATATGGTCATTCCATTTTAAATAATTCCTAATGTCTACTCCCAGATAATTTATAGAATTAACTGCTTCCAGTTGCTGACCTGCTATATTGTAGCTAAATGATAAAGGATCTCTCTTTCTATGTATTCGCAGCACATTACGCTTGTCTACAAGGAGATTCAATTGCAATTACCTGCACCATGCGTCAATAAGTTGCAGATCCTCCTGCATTTCAGTACAATTGTCCATTGTTACAACCTCACTGTATACTACAGCATCATCCGCAAAAAGCCTCAGTGAACTTCCGATGTTATCCACAAACTATTGTAAACAGTAACGGTCCTACGACACTCCCCTGCGGCACACCTGAAATCACTCTTACTTCGGAAGACTTCCCTCCATTGAGAATGACATGCTGCGTTCTCTTATCTAGGAACTCTTCAATCCAATCACACAATTGGTCTGATAGTCCATATGCTCTTACTTTGTTCATTAAACGACTGTGGGGAACTGTATCAAACGCCTTGCGGAAGTCAAGAAACACGGCATCTACCTGGGACTACGTGAAATAAAATAGTCATAATTTCTGAACGGTTTGCGTTAGGACGTTCAAGCTGCACGGTTGGCCACGGCGCGTGAAGGGTATTAGTGGTTTGATTTAGCGACGAAGCCCTCTTTCATTTCGATGGTTTCGTTAATAAGCAAAACTGGTGCATTTGGGGGACTGAGAATCTACATTTCGCTACCGAGAAATCTCTTCAACCTCAACGGGTGAATCTGTGGTGTGCAGTGTCCAGTCACGGAACAATCGGTGCGATATTTCTTGAAGGCATGGTGACTACAGAACATTACGTGAACGTTTTGGAAGATGATTTCATCTCCATTATCCAAAGTGACCCTGATTTCCACAAGATGCGTTTCATGCAAAACCGAACTAGACCCCCACAGAATCAGGAGTGCGTGTGATGTCCTGGAGGAGCACTTTGGGGACGGCATTATGGCTCTGGGGTATCTAAAGGCCATCGGCATGGTTCTAGATTGGCCGCCATATTCTCTTGATCTGAACACATGTGACTCCTTTTTGTGGGGCTATATTAAAGACAATCTGTACAGCAATAACCCCAAAACCATTGCTGAGCTGAAAACAGCCATTCAGGACGTCATCGACACTTCAGCGGGTCATGCAAAATTTCGCTATTCGTGTGCGCCACATCATCGCCAGTGACGGCAGGCATATCGAACATGACATAACCTAAATCTGAATATCTGTAGTGACGTTTACATGTTGAGGAAAGTGTGTGCACGCCGTAGTTTGTACTTAATTTACCTATTTTTTCATATGGTTCTGCAATAGTCACTTTGTAGATAGCGGACTGTGGACGGTTTACATGGTCTAAAACTACATCCTTCGTTATGTTGCCAACTCCAGAAAGCAGTTGTGCAGAACACCCGCAGAATACGTCGTCGGATTCTCGAAGAATTTAATTAACTTTCTGATAAGTCATTGCTTAAACTGTTATTATATTAACGCACGTAAAGTGAGTGTGCTAATAATATACTGTAATCTCATTCTGCATAGTTATTACATCTCAATATCTTTATTTATTTATTTATTTATTTATTTATTGATTCATGCTATTGGATTGCAGTTTTAAGGAGTTCGTTCCTTTGTAAACCTGTCAAGTTACTAAATTCCAGACGCATACGAGTCTGAAACATAGGTAGTTCATAAATTTACAGAGCTGCTTTTTGTTTATTGCAGTATTTCAGCCTTAGCCGCAGTCATTCTGTTTATGTTCAGAAGTTCCCTGAAAATATACGGATCAACAAATTGTATCGATCACAGAAATCTGTAATTGTTTTTTTGTCTTTAGTAAAATTAAGATAATATTCAGATTGTGTTTCACATTACGATTTTACCTGCGTCAATTATTTGTAGCTCACCAAAGTCCATTGATCTTCTGTGTGCTAAACCATACTAAAGATTACTTAAGCCAGACATCAATTTGTAGAATTTTAATTATCTAGCATGTCAGCTCTACTTTCATTTAAACCAATTTAAAATCACCAGTTTAATAATTCTTAATTGTCAAAACTTTTCTTTTTGAATTTCACATCTGTTCGACCAAGGGGCCCAGAAAACGCGTGCAAACTCTTCCACTCACTTTTCTGGTTTTCCAGAATGTCTGTTAATGAGATTGTAAGCAACCCAAAGTAATAACTTTGTTAATGTACATACTCTTTTTTTATTCTCAAATTTTTTTTTATAATTTAATGGATCGAGAAAAGAGAAAGTACAAACGAGGCTACATGTTACAGCGAAACTTTAAAGAGACACGACTTTCATGCACTTTAATGAAACGGCTGTGTACTGTGATTAATTTAATTTCTTTTCTCTCGACTAACAGAACTACAGAGTATGCGGGCAGTAATTGCAGCTACTGGCTCTATTACAAAGAGCAGTGCAACCGATTTTGCGTAGATTTTATGCGATTAGCCTCAGTGTAATTCGGAGTTATAGCGGACACGGACAATAATGGAAACGAGGCAGCACACTGAAACCACGAGAATGCACAACCTGTTGCAGAAACCGCAAGACGCAATTTGCAGTGGAACGTACAGACAGGAGAAAGAAGTAAGTAGCATGGGGTGGTTGCGCTAACTAATCCTGGTGGAACTGGCTTGCTGCAGTTGCTAGATAGCGAAGACAGAGTACATTTGCATAAATACGCCACTGTGACGAAATGAGAAAAATAAGAGTGAAATTTCATTACAATGACCGTTCCTCATTACGTGTCGTAGAATTTCTATCTTAAGGTTTATCGAGCTAGGCATTAGAGCCCAGGTACTCGAGCCATAAAGTCTGCGATTGGATTGAAAATGTCGTAGCAAAAAGAACGCAGTACGTGATTCTTAATGAGACAGTGAGAAGCGAAAGTAAGAAGTGTGTTACTACTGCTACTATTCATTACTTATGGGGAATTTTGGTGATGGTAATGGTCATAATGACTTACAAGGGAACCTCCCCATCGCACCCCCCCCCCCCCCCCTCAGATTTAGTTATAAGTTGGCACAGTGGATAGGCCTTGAAAAACTGAACACATATCAATCGAGAAAACAGGAAGAAGTTGTGTGGAACTATGAAAAAAAAATAGTAAAATATATAAACTGAGTAGTCCATGCACAAGATAGGCAACATCAAGGGTGATATGAGCTCAGGAGCGTCGTGGTCCCGTGGTTCGCATGAGTAGCTGCGGAATGAGAGGACCTTAGTTCAAGTCTTCCCTTGACTGAAAATTTTACTTTCTTTATTTTCGCAAAGTTATGATCTTGCCGTTCGTTCACTGCCGTCTCTGTTCATTGTAATAAGTTTAGTGTCTGTGTTTTGCGACCGCACCGTAAAACCGTGCGATTAGTAGACGAAAGGGCGTGCCTCTGCAATGGGAACCGAAAACATTTGATCGCAAGGTCATAGATCAACCAATTCCTCCACAGGAAAACACGTCTGATATATTCTATACGACACTGGTGACAGCATGTGCGTCACATGACAGGAATATGTTGTCGACCCACCTAACTTTTACACTTAGCGAATGGGTAAAAAGATTCTTCTACCTTGCCCGATTTAGGTTTTCTTGTGGATGTGATAATCACTCCCAAAAAAGTAATGAAAACATAAGAGTTTGTCACATAAACTGAAAATAGAAAATTAAACTTTCACTCGAGGGAAGACCTAGGACCTCTCGTTCCGTAGTTGCTTTCGTTGACCACGGGACCACGGCGCTCCTTGACACCCATCGTCCTTGATGTTGCATATCTTCGCATTGACTACTCAGTTTGTATATTTTACTAATTTTTTTCATATTTCTACACAACTTCTTCCTGTTTTCTCGAGTGATCTGTGTTCAGTTTTTCAAGGCCTATCCACTGTGCCAACTTATAACTAAATCTGAGAGGGGTGCGATGGGGAGGTTCCCTTGTTTGGAGGACAATGGATAAGGCAGATGTATTAAAAAATCTTCTTGAAGCTGTGCTTCACAGCTTTTTTATAAAAGACTTATTAAAGTATAACCGCCATAACTATAAAATTTTAGGAAAAATAAGTAGATGAAATAGGATAATCAGTTATATCACTAGGTAATTAAAACATTTTAAAATGAACACCAAATGCCTATTATTTTAAAGCAAATGCTTAGTGATATAACTGATGATCGTATTAAATCTTTCTTCGTAAAATATGCTCTCATTATGTTTTATGTCCAGGTCGGTCAGACGACGGAGTACTGTGGAAGCTAGTTGCAGAACAGTAAAATTACACCAGCTTTGTGGTGGTTATACATCAAAATGGCAGATGTATCAATTCGAGATAGGGATCCCTAGTATGAGAAAATTTCAAAAGGGTCATTGGTTTGCTGCTAACGATAAAAATCGAAGTACAGTTTTGTAGCAATTTTACTTATCTGCTCAATCAGACACTTGTTCATGTGTGGTGCAACTGCAAAAAGCTAAAGACTAAGGCGGCCGAGGAGAGGACAGCGGAACAAGCCAATAATCTCGACAAACATAGATCCGGAAACCAATGGTGCCTCCGATGAGGCGTATGTGAAAGTACAGTCATGGCGATGTTAAAACACTGTTAATGTCTAAGACTTTTTTTCCGAAACACCGCGAGTCGGGTGTAAATTACAAAGTGCTGAACTGCTCTCGTTTGATTTTATCATTGCGGCTAACTGTGAAGCTGTAACTAGTGTTCAGGCAAGTATATCGGTCGTGGCTCGCCAATACAAAGACCTCCCTGGTCCCCGACTTCGGCACATTGGAATTTTTTGTGTGGGTATATTTAAAAGATTTAGCGTATTTCAGCCCTGTTTACAGTCTCAATGAACTGGAATGCATTGTGGATGCTTGTCAGTGTATTCAGAACACGCTTGGGGCTTCGGCGCCGATTAGCAGACATAAGACCTGCCCTCACATGAACGGCGGCCATATTGTAATGTATTTGTTCTAAAGTGCTTATCTGCAATTTGAATCCGTGGGCACTTTGTTATAAGGTGCTCGTGTACTCAGTCGTAATACCTCTCGTAGTTTATTAGGATAATGTGCTTTTTTCATGGTCTTCTACTTACCACACTGGACTCGCATTCGGGAGGACGACGGTTCAATCCCGCGTCCGGCCATCCTGATTTAGGTTTTCCGTGATTTCCCTAAATCGCTTCAGGCAAATGCCGGGATGGTTCCTTAGAAAGGGCACGGCCGGTTTCCTTCCCCATCCTTCCCTAATCCGAGCTTGTGCTCCGTCTCTAATGACCTCGTTGTCGACGGGACGTTAAACGGTAATATCCTCCTCCTCCTCCTCCATGGTCTTCTACGCGCTCTTTTTTTTTACCAATAATGTTCAAACACACTGTATACTTCACTTGTAGATATGTATTCAAAGTTTGTGCCCGTTGACGACTATGCCATGTGTAACTGTGTGTGGTATGTGATTTATGTTTTATGCTACTTACAAATATCACGTATTCACATCTATTATCCACTTGAGAATGAAGACATGAGCTAGTAGTTTGAATAAGGCACTCACTTAAAGTAACAGATTGGCAGAAGGAATCTCATTCTTTGAGTTTATGGAGGCCGTGGCGCTAGCCTAGAAGAAGTCGGTCTACCTATCTTTCGTGACAGTTATTTAACTTGGCGTTCCCAGTTTCTACGCATGCACTATATCGTCACGCAACATTCTGTAGTACCGGTTGAAACAACTTCGGTATCGTTTTAACAATGTCACAGGTAACGCGAATCCTTGCCAGTAAACCCTGTTCATTCTCGAGAGGCGTCTTATATACAGAACCCCACATAAAGAAATGGTGCAGGGTTGGATTAGGTGAAAGAGTTGTCCACAAAACCGAACCACCTCTTATTACGGTAAGCCATTCTCCATCAAGCAACAAAAACTAAAGAATCCGCCTCAGAAGTACAAAAAAAGGTAATTTCAAACCTCAAATGTGGCGGAAGAGATTTCTAAACTGCGGCTCTCCGTTGTAACTGGTAAAGACAGTACACCGAATTGTCTGATGGTGGTGTCATTCCATCAACAAATTAAACAATTGCCTAAGCAATGCTGGTGGCCTGACAACTTCAATTTGATAAAACAGACCCCCCCCCTCCCCCACCCCTCGTGGATTCCTCTTGGTCGTCCCTGTAATACATTTGGTGGAAAATTTATACAATTCAGGAATTCCTCATGGCTTAGCTTTGCTGTCTATAACGCTGATACACTAATTTGACATCACAATATGGAAAAATTTGAAATTTCATATGGTTTGCTGGATTATTCAGCAGTGCAGAACAGTATTCCTATTGCAATAAAGAAAAATACCAACTCCTAGGGATGACCGCAGGTTTTTAGAATGGCTAGATAAGTGGCAATTTTGCTCATAGGCAGTCTGATCCACTCAACCCTGAACACACATGACTTCGAACAAAGCCAATTCAATGAACAGTGGCCAGTTTTACAGCAGTTTCAAGTCAGTCTGCCGAGAGGTTACTCACATTCTTCATCAAACCTGCGGGCTTCGTTCGCTTGATCCAATGCAGTCTAATCTTCCCTTTCCACCCTTTTTCCTCCAGACACGTTCAGTGTGGACCACAAACAGGGAAACTGTCACATTTTTTCTTCGTTGTGTTACAATAGCCAGTGTCTAAACAAAAAGGTGTGATCGTCACGTAATGGAGAGACGCACAAGCACATAATGGTGTCGGCCAAAATGGTTGAAATCAGTTACTTGAATTAACCGAAGACGACAAAAGTGACAGTAGCTACTGACTTTAATGTACGCATAGCAATCGTTTAATCATATCCAGGCGCTTGGGTTTCAGATGAGGAACGTCATCATTACTCTTATACCATGAAAATCACGTAGTAGAAGTGTTACTGAAATTAACAAAAAACTGACTAATGAATATAAAAGTAAAGCATAACAGCACTCGCTCTGTGCCACCTTGGACACGAGTAAATATCTATCCTCGCTAGATCCATTAATGTAAGAAATGTTCACGTTTGTGTGTAATGTAATGGATAAGAAGAGATAAAGTTGATCCGTCTCAATTGTTAGGTGTCAATTACAATATAAAAACTCTTCCCTGACAATCGGTCATGTCGTCTTTATTCATTGAGGAGTGTGCAGGACTCCATCCGCTGCCCATTCGCGTAGACATTCATGTGGTGACTGTTACAAGCTGAGGTGGTGAAGGCCGCGTGGTTTAGTTTCAGGCGGAGAATATAATCCGAGGGAAATAAATCGTAGACCAGCTGCAGTCTATGGAGAAGGTATTCAAGTTCGGCCATTGCTGCTTAACGTTAAAGAGTTATGCGATGTGTCTGAAGGAGCCTCTGTCATAACGGAGACACTGAAAGAGAAGGTGGACGACAGCATTTGATTGCGCATATTCGTCACTGCGCCTCAAAAGGCACTCCGAGAGACTTCCAGTCGCTGCTTTCAGGCTCAAAACTTATAAGACAGCACGTAAACAGCTCCGCAATAGCATATGAACTTCAGTGATCTCACACGACCAAATGCCAACAGCTTCTAGACAGCTGCACGTGGCCTATGCGCAAACGATCTTTCCTTTTACAGAGAAACTCGTGGTAGAACTCTCCATATTGTGTCCAGTTACATACACAAGGTTGTCACAAACACGTTGAAATGATTGTAAGCTTGTAAGACTGTTGCAGGTTAGGTTGTGCCGAGATACAATTAAGGAAAAAATTAGATGCTTTGCGCCGTTTGAGTTAATTAACATTTAAGTTAGCCAATCAGGCCGTTACGCGCACAAATTCAAGGGTTCCGACAGAGACGATGTCAAATGTGTTGGTTCGGTTTCCATAAACGGAACAAGAGAGACGCACAGATTGGACACGGGTCAGTAGTAAGGATCGAATCCGAGCTAAAGTCTGAGCTATGTGGTGCGCTATCTTCTACACTATGAGAGCAACTGATACTAATTTATTTGGCGGGCTGTTTGAATTCGCAACGGTCTGACTGGCTAGCTGTAATGCTAATTAACTCGGAAACGGCACAACGTATCGAATTTTTTAACAATTGTTGACACGGCCTACCCTGAAACACCCTTACAAGCTTTTCAGACTGTATCTGACCACTCTGTATATTTCTCGTGAACTCACAGTAAGTATACAACATTAGAAGTTAGGACGTTCCAGTAAACGCGATTCCGCAAGGAAACCACTTGTGAGGTAATTGTGAATTACGAGCCGCCAGTGACTTCATTGCGAAATATTGTCATAGTTTTCACAAATATGTTTTAAATGTAAGTTCTTTAAGTCCCCATTTAACGCGTTGACTAGGGCGAGACCGCAGGCAGACACAGTAGAGTTTCTCTCGTGACGCCGCGTGCCCCGCCGTTCCCCCACGCTCCACTCTGTTTACTACAGCACATCTTTCGATGGAGTGTAAAGTTGCGAAAAAAATGTTCAAAACGTTGAACAAGATATTGTACCCGATTTCCTGTACACCCGCGTCAACTGAAACAAGAAAAATAAAATAATGCACGGTACCTTACTAAACAGAGTAGAGCGTGTGAACACCGGCTGGCGTTCGGGCACGACCATGTAATCAAATGAAACTATTTGATTACAGAGACCTTCTCAAGTCTCAAACATCTATGATGTATATATGCAGACTGAAGCGACGAATGAAACTTTGTACCAAGGCCGGGACTCGAACCTGGACTCCTGCTCACTAGACAGATGCGGTAACCACTATGCCACTGCGGCACAGTATGGTCCAAAAATGGTCAGATAGAGCAGGGCCTTTACCTCGGCCTACAAGATCAACTCACATCAATCCTCCGGACGTTTTTCCGGGCTAATAACAAATGTGAAGTGTACAGCACGACAATTGAAGAATTGGAGCATCGAGCTGTAAAGTATTCTCAAGATTTACGAGATAATGTGAGGGTATTGGAAAGAATCCTTAGCTCATTGCAGAAACGAGAGCAGCATGGCACCAAAATGCCAGGACAATACGTGGAACACGTCCTTTAACAGGTGCGAGTGAACAGTAAATTGTAATACGTGACAAACTCAAGCAATATTGTATTACTTGTTAAAGCAGCCCAAGGGTTAAACTTGAGCCCAACGAGGCTAATTTGGAAAGTATACATTTTAAATACAATCGAACTGAACAGTACAATATTTCGTAATAATTTGTATGAAATAGAGACCGAAGAAAGGACGGGAAAGAATGGGTGGGAATTCGTGACTTCCAGCCGCACAGGGCATTGTGATAATGCAGTGGCGAAACTTGAAAATTTGTGCTGGTCCAGGACTCGAACCCAGATTTCCCACTTCTTACGAGCAGTTGCTTAACCTAGCCGGCCGTCGTGACCGAGCGGTTCTAGGCGCTTCAGTCCGGAACCACGCTGCTGCTATGGTCACATGTTCGAATCCTGTCTCGGGCATGGATGTGTGTGATGTCCTTAGGTTAGTTAGGTTTAAGTAGTTCTAAGTCTAGGGGACTGATGACCTCAGATGTTAAGTTCCATAGTGCTTAGAGCCATTTTTTTTGAAGTTGCCTTAACCGCTTAGACCATCTGGGCACGGAAGTCACGAATTCCCACCCGTCCCATACCGCCTCTTTCTCCCCCCATTCTCTATTTCATACAAATGTATGCACCAACTGAGTCATCACGAGTGGTGTCTGTTCTGTCGTATATGTCCGACAGAGCAGACACGACTCAAACATACATAAATTTCGTAATGAAGTCGGTGGTTGCTGGTAACCACATATTCACAATTACTTCGCAAACTGCTTTTCTGGAACATTCTTGCCTCTCTTACCGTATATTTTCACTTGAATCAGTTTTCGCTATTATCAGACACACTGTATTGTATGATTATTACATGAAGACAATTAAAAGTTTGACTACAAAAAAGAAATAAAACTAGGTCCAATAAGGTTTCTTCTCTTGCGCTAGTTGGCCCATCAGACTAGCGACAGCTCCAGAACAGCTTAAGAGAACAACATGGGAAGTGCCACAACCCGATTTCCAACAAACTCGGCTCAGTGGAAGAGGAGTCAAAATAAGCTAGCGAACACGTGTCTTGGCTTGTCGGTAGATACTAGACCGTTTCGGAGAAAAACAGGGTCAAAGATTTCGGCGTAACTTGGATGCCTTTTAACAGGCCAGATTATCAACTGCTATGGTGGCACAGAGGATACGGTCGCAGCCTTTCGCTTTTTGTGCCCCGTATTCGAAACCCGATTATTGTTTTTACTTCATTCTTTTTTTTCATTTATCTATCCATGTCTGTAGAAGGTTACTACACGAATGTTTCTTATCGAGTTGTAAAATTACTACTGGGTTTGACAATAAGTGTCATACATTTACTATAATACATGTGTGTATGGTATTTCCAGAGGTTGCACTCTTTTTAAATTCTCATACTCCCCTATTTCATTTTTATACCAGTTCCTACATTAATTCTTACATTTTATTCTTATGTTTATCCTTCATGAAGATTTGGTGCATCCCCTTGGCTAATACCGACCGTAGAAACATTCGTAACATCAAAATCCCGAGCATTGCGCAAAGGTAGGCTTGCCAAAGTAAGATTTCCTCTTATGACTTGCACTCGGGAAATAACCGTTGTTAACAGTACTGAAGCTTTCACGCGTCAACAATAATTTCGGGCAAACAAATGGGAGTTGCACTTGATTATTAATCAAGATACGCGACAACAATTTCACCGAAAAAGATTTCAAATTAACATGGGTAGATAAATTTAAAAAAAGAATGGAAATAATAAACAGGTTCGATCACTGGGGCGCAAAAGTGTGAAGCCGCCTCGCTAGCGACAGTGACACCACGTCTATTGTACTCTTCAATCGCTGTCAGGCCACATATAGTATCTCAAAAACTTTGACCGCCGTTTTCTCAGTAACGGTCATCTACGGATAAGCCGAGACACGTGTTAGCTTGTTTCGACCCCCTCTTCTACTGAGTGAAGTTTCTGGGAAATCGGATTATGGCACTTGTCGTGTTCCCCTCTTTGTCTCGAACACTCATCGGGCAGTCTAATCTAATATTACTCTAACTTAAATGGATCTTAGCGGTATTACTTCTGTCTCTGCAGAAATTAGAGCCCCCAAGGAAATTCATGGCCTTGGCTTTTCTCCAGTTGTAGTAGCTGTGATTAGTAGTCCACTTGCAAACATTTGATTACAATTTTCCGTATGCCTAATATCTGAAAGTTATTGGCTCTCATCTGTCGTTATCTTCCAGAGCTTCCGCTCAATTTCGGGACGTCAAACGACAGGACTATTTTTTAAATTTTTTTAGGGTTGTACAGAGTTACGAAGGAACTACTAACAATCTTTCCTAAATAAAAAATTAGTTAACAAAACCAGATTGTTTTCTTCTTGGAAATGGGACAGTTATTGTAAGAGGGTGTACTGGAACGCCGTCCACGTTTGTATGGAGGCCAAAAGCTTCCAAGGCCGATTACACACCGTGTAGATGCGGTAATCGCAGGCAGTTGTGAAACTTCCGCTCCGTTCAGCAGTGAATGCAGGTTACTATATGCTCAGCGACACTCACTACTTTGCTCGGCATTGCAGGGTGTTCCCATAACCAAAGCCCAATACTACATTTTATGTTACTCATTAAAGTGTTCTATACTACTGGCCTTCCTACAGTTGGTTGTAAGCAGATTTAAGAGACACATTTTGCTTAGTTCTGACCGGTCTCTCGGTTAATGGGTTTCTGTAGGATACTTCAGCGACTATTTCAGTAGTCTTGGCAGGCTAGTTGGGTACCACAGACAAGATGCTTACGATGACATCAAGTGACCCGTCTGTCTACCCACTGTTGACACTAGCCGCGCTTACATTGTGTGTCCACACATGTGCGCAGTGTTTATAAAAATAAATGTAAACGTTTGTTGAGGGCGTGATACTAGAGAACAACTGAAATATCTGTAGCTACTAAAGCTACTGACTACGCAAAGTCTTCAGTTTTCCTCACAGGTGTTTTGTAGAGTCATTTCAGGGTTGCCAGCGTATTATACACTGAAGTAATTGTAGGAATACGAATCACCCGGAAGTTATACGAAACTCTGTGTTCAGAACTTACTGGACTTACAAGTCATTGAGATCCCACTTGGTGACAAATTTGTCTACTTCGTCTCCGTGCTTCAAAGCTTAAACCGCACCCCATTTTCTGTCTGTTTCAATTAACTGTTGGAGACGGGTCAATAACTGAATTGTAACTATTGAAAAATTCTTACATGTTTGTTACTGTAGCGTGGGATTGGGTAAGTTTACAGGTACATGATGATTTGACCAAGAACCCTTCTATTCTTGCTTCTTGACAGTTATCTGGACACATACATAGCCTACAGATGACGTAGTCAGGCGGCGCAGATGTCCCTAGTTCTTTGATGAGATTTTCTCACTTCTCAGCCATTTCTTCATCAGTATTTCACATCTCCTTCACAGGCAGTTATGATAACTAGACATTCTGTTAAGATCATTTTCATTCAGTAGTTTATACTGAGAAACTGAAGTTGCGAAAAGCCGTTGACCTCTGTTTGCGCGAAACTTTGAACAATGCTGTAATTTTGTAACAGCAACTTACTTAAATTGTTGAAACACTTATGGGCTACTTTCATTGGTTTTATTTCACTCTAAACACGAATGGTGTAATAATATTATTTTATGTTAAAGATTTCGACGTTTTTCTGAG
The DNA here is from genome assembly GCF_023864345.2 of Schistocerca serialis cubense. Taxonomy (NCBI): domain Eukaryota; kingdom Metazoa; phylum Arthropoda; class Insecta; order Orthoptera; family Acrididae; genus Schistocerca; species Schistocerca serialis. The sequence continues at coordinate 882,758,328 of NC_064640.1, read as the reverse complement.
TATCGGGAAGTCCGGCGCAATCCGTTGCTCAACTGTGCAAAGTTCGATACAGCTCGGGAGATGTCTGTTGCGGTTCACGGTCACCGGGCCACCAAAGCTTTTGCGCAGCGAACCTGGATCTGTTGGTTTGAAATCCGCGAACATCCGCTTTGTCAGGCTATACAGTTAACTACTTAAACACTGCATAAAATATCCTTTCGTGGTTGCCTTGTCTGTACTGAAATCTAGAAGCAGGGTCGAAAATGACACGCCTCTTCAAAAGGACCATAGACGACATGGGGGGGGGGGGGGGGGGGGGGGGAATTGTTGTCTCACTTTGTCTTACTATTCCCATTAGAAACTATAGCTCCAAGCTAATCGATAAAGTGCGGACATTGGTTCAAATTTCCCATTACCTGTTCTACCAGGGGTTGCTATTATAAGCAAATTGCCTGAGGTAGGTATGGTACTCATGATACTTTACTCATCATGTCTTGGCTTTATCAACTCATTGAACAATAAGAGGAAAGTGCAATTTATTTAAACTGAGTAAGGCTAGTAGGAATGAGGAAGACATTTACTACGAAGATGTTTATATAAGGCAAATGGATACGAAACTGAGGATTGCAGATGTATTACTGTGATGTCTCTCTCATTATCAAAGAGGTGAAACTTATCATTTATCTTGAATGGAAGCAAAAAGGTTCAGTTTTAGTACAAATATTTTTATTTCCCTAGCCAGGCAACATTCCAGACAACCAACAAACAGCAAACTTCGGCAGAACATAAACATTGGAGATCAGCAAATTATTTAGGAAATGTGTTGGAATGTCATATGTCTCAGACCTATGACATACATCAGAAACAATAAAACTGAATTATCAGTCTTCGGTATAACCAAATATCTCCGCATCAGAGTTCAGAAATACGTATTTGTGTTTCTGTTACTGAATGTCTCTAACAAATCAACAGACATCTTTCAAAATGATTACACTTTATTCCCAACTGATAACCAGAAAACACACATGGTGACAATTATTTGTTCTAAAATCAGTCATGAATTATGTTGTATTTCTGTAAGACAGATAAATCTCAGCTATCATAAAAAGATAAGAAAGATAATGATTTTTACAGATCTCATTTTATTATTAACAAATGTTTATTGAAAGAGGACAGATTGTTATTTCCCTGAAATTTCTTTTCTGGTGATCCATAATGCTCTGTAGACATGCAAATGAACATTTTTCCAGCCTGTTTGCAGCTGCATGTCCTTAATCAGTCAGTGACTGTAATGAGAACTTTGGAGTGCAATGCTGATTTCAGTCAGGCTGGGAACTAAAGGTTGTGATAGTACATGCAACTCACTCCGCTCTAAAGAGAGAGACATTTGGCTGTGTCACCTTAAAGAATCTATTTTGATTTTGTGTGTGTGTGGCTGTCTGTCAGTGTCCACGGGCACATTGACAGTATCAGTTGTGGGTAATCTGAATCCCCCTGCATAAAAGCTGATGGATCCTTTAACAGTACATAATACAATTACTCCATTTCAGTGTTAACTATAAAGGTGTTACATGCATTCATTGCCATCACTAACATTTTGCTCACAAAAAATATGTATCCATAAATACAACTTATAGCACAGTACATGAACTACTTATTAATTTACAAATTTACGTAATGTTTTGTTTTATCTTTTTTTCAGATTCAACAGATATAGTAGACTGTAAATTAAAACTCATTCTCGGATTGATATGGACATTGATCCTCCACTACTCAATCTCCCTGCCTATGTGGGAGGGTGAAGATGATTCACAGCATGATGGAAAGGGTGCAACTCCAAAGCAAAGGTAAACATCCAGTATTGTCTAAGTGCCTCATGAATTTGACACCTAATGTGTTAAAATATTTAAATTGATCTTTGTGATAACTGAGGCAATTAAGTGCTTCTATTGTTTTTTGAAGTACTGATATTTTCCCAGTGGACAGAATATTTAATCATCTTTCACCGATGGATCCAGGACAAAATTATTTCTTCATATATTGTGGCTAAAAACTGTACAGCTTTCAAGGTCAGTCAGTGGCAGAATTAAAACCACATGATGCAAATATATCCCATAGTAAATTTGCAGCAAGTGGTTTTAATTAAGCAACCAACTGGCTGTACAGCAATGAGCTGAAATAATGGAAGAAGAAATAATTTTGTCTCAGATGCACACAGAAATGGTAGAATAATGCCTCATATCTTATGCTTCATATTTAATCAGTTGGTGATTGGACTGGCTTCATTTCATTCAGGTCATATATAGTCATGTATGATATAAAGTTTGTACCAGTGTTCTCTGCTGACAGAAACAGTTTCACTCAACATGAATTTTCTAGGTTACTGCACTGGATTCAGAGCAAAGTTCCAGATTTACCAATTACAAATTTCACTTCTGACTGGAATGATGGCCGAGCAGTTGGTGCTTTGGTTGATGCAGTTGCCCCAGGTAATTTTTTACTACAAGTGTTCTCTCTCTCTCTCTCTCTCTCTCTCTCTCTCTCTCTCTCTTTCTCTCTTTTATTTATTTATTTCATGTTCCATAGCTCCAGGTATCCAGGTAGTGAGTGAATTGCAAGAATGTGGAATGTGTCAAGTTGTATATAGTTTGCCTGTAACTAACATAAATACTATAAAATATATGATATAAGTAAGATAACAAATAAAGAATATATATCAAATTAACAGAAGATTGTGTTACATTGAAGAAGGATCGGTAATGTACACGGGAAGCAAGGTTCAGCTAAACATTACAATCAATAAATATAAGGGGCATTCAAAAAGAAACTAGCCAGAGGCATAATTACAGAAACCAGTACCTATCTGTTAGAAGTACTTACCCTGGCTGTTGAGACACTTGTCCCACTGTGACAAAAGGCAGTGAATGGCTGTCTCATAAAATTCCTGGGGTTGCGATATTAACCAGTTCCACACGTACAGCTGGACATCATCGTCTGAGGTAAATAGTTTGCCCCTCAGATCCATTTTAAGGGGACTAAAAATGACGTAATCACAGGGAGAGAGGTCCGGACTGTATGGAAGGTGGCAGACAAGCCCCCATTTGAATTTCTGTAGGAGTGCCATGACTGTGTTGACCATATGCGGCTTGCATTGTTGTGGAGCAAAATGACCCCAAGAGTGAGATTGCCTGGTCGTTTTGACTTGATGGCTTGGCGAAGGGTGGTCGAGGTTTGCAAGTAATGCTGGGCATTCACTGTTGTCACGTACTGCAGGAAGTGAATCAGAAGGGGGCCCTCTTGGTCAAAGAACATCAACATTACCTTTCCTGCACTCATGTGGATGGCGACGTCCAGCTGTACGTGCGGAAATGGTTAACATTGTAGCCCTGGGAATTTTATGAGACAGCCATTCACCACCTTGTCACAGTGGGACAAGTGTCTCAACAGCCAGGGTCAATACTTCTAACATATAGGTAGTGCAAAATTGTTAAGGCTTTCGTGGCCACTTGTTGACAAACTGCCTATTGGCTTCTGTCTCGGGTTCTTCGACCGACGTTCATCTAATGATTTTTCTGACGTTTCGCCAGCACGAGTGGCTGGCATTGTCAAAGCTTCACCCTCCATTGCCGGTGGTGAACTGAAGCCGAGCTCGCGGCCGCAGACTATATGTACCTGGCGCGCCAACGTCCGAGGGCTTCTCCGCGGTCATTTCCGGTGCGGTTCTCCTCTTGTACCTGCGACGGTCTTTCGCTGCAGTACGGGAAGCCAGGATCCGTTTACCTTAAGGCTTTCCTCTATCTTGTTGAAACTGTTCGCGTGTTTTTGTATTTCTACAGCTTCTCTGAACAAGCGCATGTGATAGTGCTTCTCTACAGCCAGAACTTCCGTGTCGGCGAATTTTATTACGTGGTTGGTCTCATTCAGTGCGTGCTCTGCCACGGCCAATTTCTCCACCTGCCCCAATCTGCAATGTCGCTTATGCTCTTTGATCCTGGTGTTAATTGACCGTCCAGTCATTCCGACAAACTTTTCCGGATGTGCATGGTATACGGTATATTCCCGACATTGCAACTGGGTCTCTTTTTCTCCTTCACTGATCTAAGACACTCTTTGATCTTCCTTGTCGGTTTGAAAATCGTCTTTACGCCATATTTGCGCAATATACGGCTGATTCTGTCAGTCACTCTGGGAATGTATGGCAGAAAGGCCGTACCCGTTATTTCTTTTTCTGGTTCCTTACCTCGCCGAGTTTTTGGCTCTGTTACACTTCTAATATAATTTGTGGAGTACCCATTGCTTCTCAGGACAGTTTCCAGGTGTTGCATTTCTCGTTTGAGGTGTTGCGGCTCACATATTCGTCCTGCTCTCGTTACGAGCGTACTAATCATGCCTTGACAAACTGTCAAACCACCACCTGAGCCAGAAAAGAGGCAAAAGGTAAGGATATCTGTGGGGTTCTGTTGCTGAAAGCTATCTGTAGAAGAGCCATTACCTCTGTTACCTCTATTAACAAACTGGACTCGAATTCGGGAAGACGATGGTTCAAGCCTACATCTGGCCATCCTGATTCAGGCTTTCTAAGGTTTATCTAAATCACATAAGGCAAATGCTGGGAAGGTTCCTTCGAAAGGAAATGGCCACTCTCCTTCTCCATCCTTCCCTAATCCAATCTTGTGCTCCATGTCTAATGACATTGTTGTTGACAAGACATCAAATACTAATCTCCTCCTCCTCCTTATTACTTTATTACCAGTTCTATGTCATTCATCAGACAGTGTGAAGTTTACAATAATATAACTACAATAAAATTAATAAAATATTGTAATTTAAACTATGATACTAAAGTGTGTACTACACAACATAAATTTAAGAACCAGATTACAATATACATTACAGTACTGAGAAAATCAGTATTAGAACACAGTGTAGTAAAATAGCAGAGCTGCTACTGTTTTCATTGGCCCTGAGTTACAACTTGGGTGGACACTGTTCTATCACCAGAGAAGTATTCTTCCACATTGTTCAAAAGGTTGCTCATTTCGTATACACAAAATTTTCGTTTTAAATTTTTTGATTGGTAATGGCTGAGTATCCTTAAGCAGAGCATTAAATAACTTTGGGACAGCCATTGCGAAGCTGTTCTGAGTCTGTTGCCTAAGACATCTTGGCCTGTCTGTACTGGATTTATAGTGAGTGCTGTGTTGATGAACTTCTTTTCTCTTTCTGTAGATCTCATGATTTGTCTTTGTGTGAACAAGGCAACAGAAAAATATATTGACTGAAAACAGTCAGAACTCCTAATCTGGAAAAAATTGGTTTGCAATAGTCAGTTTTTTGCTTAATGTAGGATCCTCATTGCTTTCTTCTGCAGTAAAAGCACGTTCTTGCAGCCTGCAGAACAGCCCTACAGTATCAGCCCATAGCTGATGGAGCTGTGGAACATTGAATAGTATAGTGTTAGTAGGTTGTGATATAACACTTTTTAGTTTCCTCAAGTGGTATAGAACCGATGAGTATTTGGAATGTATGTGTTTAGTGTGCTGTTGCGAGGTTAACTAGGTATCAATGAAGCTGCTGTGTCTCCCAGTGCTCTAGCATCACTTAGACTGCATATCATCTCCTCTGGTTTGTCTTCATTAATTTTTGTCTTGTTGATGATGAACCAGGCCTTGGCCTCACTGAAGAGGACATCTGCTTGTTGAACAGCTTGAAATACATTCCCCCCTTTTGAAAAAAAAAGCTGTCATATGTAAACTGCAATGTTTGTACATTGGAGCCTGTCATTAATGAAAATGAAGAACAGGTGGCGTATTACGGATCCCTGTGGCACATCATGTTTTAACTTCATTTCATCTGAGTCTGCTCCTTGCACAAATACTATTGTCTGTTAGGTAGGTAGCATTTGAGTGTGTAGAACAACTCCTCCAATACCATATCATTGTGTGGGATACAATCAATTTCTGTCTGTATCATGTTCCCTGTTGTTCTGCCAGTTTCCCTCTTGATTACATTCCAGATTGATTTTATTTTGTTTTCTGACTTCTCAGTTTCAGTTTTCATGCCATACTATGCTTCATTCATTACCTTGTTCAGAGAGCTACAGTAAAGTTTTTAGTGCTTCTGTTTCTCTTGATCGCGAAAATTTATGAGAGAAATATATAGCATCCTCTTTGTTCTGTATGTTTTTTTAAAATTCCTGCAGTGAGCCATGTCTTTTTATCAGTGGTTACATGGCTGTTTCTAATTGCTTTTGGGGGGAAAGGCAGCTTCAAAGAGACATGAATTCATTTAAAAATGTGTTACACTTTTTATATACATCTGTCTCACTGAAAACTAGACTCCAGGCTGTAGTTGAAATTTTTAGGGTCTCAACATTTATTATCATAAAAGATTTCCAATAATGCTAGATATTTTGCCCAGACTGAGGTCAATGAGTGTGAGAAATTGACCATTGTGGTAAGAAAGGCCATTTACAATTGGACATAGACATGTTATAAATCTACTTTACTATTGCTCTCATTTAGAATGTTTACATTAAAATCACCTGCAATTATTAATTTCTTGGGCTTTGAACAGAGTTGACATAAAAGAAAGTCTAGTTGCTTCAGGAACACCTGTGGAACTATTTCAAGTGTTAACACACAAACTGGCAAGTCATTCATAGTAATCTCTACTCCACATATTTTGATACATTGTTCTATACAGTGATTCTTTAAATCTGATTCTCTGTAACATACATTATTTTTTACGTCAATTACTACACCACCTTTCCCCAAGATAGTTCTAGAGTAATGTGTTGCTAGGCAGTAGCCACTCAACCGAAACATTTCAAAGTCTCTCATATGATGTTCACTAGAACATAATGTATCAGCATCTTTTATCTCTTATGGATCCTCTAAGAGAACACAATCTTCATTTACTTTACCTGCAGGTCCCCTTACATTTTGCTGGAAAAAATGGCATTGCTTTGCTATTTTCTAAAATGCATATATTTCTCTCTCTCTCTCTCTCTCTCTCTCTCTCTCTCTCTCTCTCTCTCTCTCTCTCTCTCTGTGTGTGTGTGTGTGTGTGTGTGTGTGTGTGTGTGTGTGTGTGTGTTTTTAGTTGCTTTCTTAATTTTTTGATAGTAATTTAAATTGAAGTCTAAAATCTGTCCCAGGTTTATGCCCAGACTGGCAAGACTGGAATCCAAATGATTCTGTACAGAATGCTGCAGAAGCTATGGGGCTGGCTGATGACTGGCTCAATGTGCGACAGGTAATTCACCATCTTACTAAATTATTGCAGTAAACTAGGTTTTATGGACTAAAGGTAGGGAAAGGTATCCTTAATTCCACAATGGCTCAAACTGTATGTGTGTACCTGGTGTCGTAGAATCCATGTGATTAATTTCATAGCCAAAATACTGGGTCAAAACTATAACGTGGTTGTATTAAAATTTTCTCTTGTGAATTTTGGCATCTGTAGCAACAAAACTGAGCTTTAATAATTTAACTCAGTATCTTTTACAACCAAAAGCTTTTAAAGGGTAAACTCATCAGAATCACCATTTGACTATTTATTTTTCAGCTTATCAAGCCAGAAGAAATGGTTAATCCAAACATTGATGAAATGTCAATGATGACTTATTTATCTCAATATCCCAATGCAAAATTGAAGCCTGGTGCACCCCTGAGACCTCGCACTAATCCGAATAGGTAATCCTTACAAAACTACTACCATAGCTAATTTGTAGTGCATTCAATGTAAGTTATTTGTATTAAGATGCAGAGTACATTAAAATTAAAGTAATTTCACTGGAAATATGCTTAGAAATAAGTACAGCATAAATATTTTTCTGAAATTTCAATCCCACCATTGAGATTCCTATTGATGAAAAACATGTTTCCATGTCAAAGAGATGAATAAGCATTGTAGAGGCATAAAAAGTGGTGACTTTAAAGCTACCAATAAATATTCATGACACACTTCAGAATCTTTTGAAACAAGCAGTGATCTTAAGTTGTATATTGCTACCACTAAATTCTCCATTCATTAGTTTGTTATATTGAAAGTATGGAGACTCGTTCTCAAATTCTTATCTATGATTAATTCATTCTTGCTATCTCATTGATTGTTTTCTTTGTTGTGCTGATGCAGCATTCCTCCTCCTCGGTAAGTTGGGCATCAGAAGTGTGTAGCTTAGCAAATAGATCATAGTTCACTTACATTTGTGTGTTATTGATTTACCAGATTTTTATCTAACAATTTTAATATTATAAAGAAACAACAAGTCTGTTGGAAAAAAAAAGTAACTTATTTACATTACCTGTGAGGAATTTTGTGGACCAATTATAGTCTGCTGATTTAATAATTCTTGCTGAACCTCACTACACGGAATGAATACTACATGATACACCATTACACCACTGGGCACAGGACCGCTGCATGTGAAATGATGCATCAGTGAACACACGACAGAAAAATTAACAGAAAATTAAAACTAAATCTGATTATACAGCCACAAGTTTCCTATTAAATTGGTAATATATTGGTATAGAGAGATTTCAACATACCTGTAGCTTTTAAAGCTAAAGTGCAAAGCTCTGTGTGTAAAACCAGTGAATGTGACGCCACTTTTTTTTCTAAAATGCTCTGCAGGACAATACAAATGAGAGATTTTCAATTTCATCACCATTGTAAGTCCCTGTATGAAGAAGATATCACTTGGAACAGTAAAAGTGCTGAGCATAAATGTTACTTTGAATATGTGCAGTACTGAGTAGACACTACATCTGCATCATATAGATGTGCTATCTTAGTTTTTAATTCTTTGCTAATGCAGGCTGTGATCTTTTACTCTGTTAAGATGGTGCTAAATATGAGAGCAAATATTCTGTCTTTGAAATGTTGTTGGAAAAGACTAATTAATTGTTCTTGTGCCTAAGGCCTTTGCTGGAAAATGAAAAATAAACAATAAAATGGAACTTTCATTGGCAGTGCCTCATTTCATTAAGACATTTCTTAAAGTGTGTTCCACTGGAGCTTATAACTCGTGTAGACAGATAAGAGTGTAGTTACGAATCTTTACTGAGTTTCAGCTGAAGCTTCACTGCAAACCTTACATACATTTAATTCTTTTTGACCATCTTCAAAAATGTACGTAATTTTTGGCCGATAACAGCAGAAACTGAAGCCAAAAGACTTCCCGATTTAATGATTAAATTCTGGTTGCCATTAAAATCTTAATGGAACACAATGAAGATATAATGATTTCTGATTAAAGCTACTGTTCACAATACAGACACAATTTATATGATGAAATTTCCCAAATTTGGAAAGTTTGACATTGCCACTATGCTAAAATTGTTGAGGTAATGACCCATGATTGACACTGTGGGTTGTCAATGCAAAATATGAAGTATTTCGACTATTTATAAAAGAGACTCTTTTTACGATATGCACAAAGCCAAAAGATAAATGCTACCATGATTTTATACGCCATAAATGTCGTAGGTTGTCAATAATAGTTCATTTAACTAGTTTCACTTCAGGAAATTGAGAATACTAAAGTAATACCAGTAAACAAATGTCATCCTCCCATTCTATAGATAAAACTGGTACATGTGACTCAAAATAAATTGTTTCTTATCTTAGGTTGTGCTCTCCAGCATTGATAGCTCTGAAATGTCAGATTTAAACATTGTTCATTGCTTTTACACATGCATGTTTTGCTTTGATGTCTTGTCGTACTTACATTTGAACTTGATGTTTGCATGAGTAACAGAACATAATTTTTTTTTTTTTTTTTTTTTTTTTTTTTTTTAAAGAGGAGAATTTCTGTCAAAGTTGAAAATAATCTATCATAAGCTATAATATTTGACAAATGCCAATTAAAACAATCAACATAATGTGTAACTTCTCTTACATATACTAGTATAACATTTTCTTGACATCCTCAACAGTGACTGAGTTTCTCATTTGAAATGACTTTGAGCCAAATTATTTTTAAAATGATAGTTTTAGTCTCTCTCGGAACAATTTTAAATGAAGCAAATGTACAAACAAATAAATATAACACTGAAAGAGTTGAGGAAGAACACTGTAATTAAGCTTACCTAAGGGATCAAGTTTGTTTATGTATCTGTTAACTGCTTATGCCGCAACTATAAGGCGAGTAGTTACATTTACATCTGTCATTTGTAAACACAAAGATGGGAAAGAAAGTCTGACTCATCAAAAGGAGATGAAGAATGCATGTACAGTTTAAAACTGAGCCTGCAGATTGCAGAATGAAATTTCCTTTCTTTTGGCACCAGAAAGAAAGAAAGAAATAAAGAAAGAAAGAAAGGAAAAGAGAGAAAAAAAATTGTCCTGGAACAGCATCAGCAAGAGTAGATTTAATTGTTTGTTTAATTTATGAATAAAGGTTACGGTTACTGATTTACTTCACAAGCAAACTACAAAGATCATTAGCATATCATTTTATGAGCTGTACACACCCTGCTCCATCTCCCCTCTTGAGCAGACTTATTACAGAATTTCAAAACTCCAAGAATTCTAATCCAACAACATATGATTGCTGGACAATGCCTGACGTTCCCAATGTAGGAGAGAGTAGTGTCAATTGGAAACTCAGAGGCAAGCTGTGGATTGTGCCTTCATAGCTTAAGAACATGGTCCACGAAAGATAAGGCATCAGGTATGAGTCACAGTCAAGTAAGGTTTGTGATTATTTCACACATTTATTTGTGTTATTTGCTGCAAAACTTCCTGGAGAGTGAGCTACAATTGAAACCATAAAATCATGTACAAAGAAACATGCTGATAAAATATTACTTCAAACCAAATCCTGCCCCAACAAGACATTATTGTATCTGCATATTTAAATCACATGTACTATTCACTGTATGTTCTGATTTACTTGGAGGGTTACTTTCCGTGATCTTTATGACATCTTAGGCTCATTAAAGGCAACAGCATTTCTTGATTTCAATGTGTTATGATCTACTGTAAAAAATATAACTATATATTATTATTTTGGTAAATCTGTCTTTATATTAGTAACTGTGTGAGGTCATAAATCAATTCTGAGAGCCTGATCAGTTTTCATCTATTAGTAAAGTGTGGGTTTCCATTTTAAGAAAATGGTTCCCTGGTAATTGTAAGAATTTATCTCATTAATGAGCATTTCAGTCATGTAGTGTTGGGTGATATTTGTTTTTCTATCTGATTTGCCTGTCGGTTTTGACTGACTTTGACCAGCAAAAGGCAAACATCCTTGTTTCGGCTGTATGATTTGCTATGTCTAATTATATATTGTCATTGTTATTGCAAAATTGCATTCCAACAGTTGCATCTTAGTCTTGCTTTAAAAAAAAACTGTCTTTAAATTTTTTCTGTCTTTTCTTTATTTACGAATGTATTGCTACCTACATCTGGTCATATTGATTTAGATTTTCTACAGTCTCTCGTAAGTTAATGTAATTCCCGGGGTCGTTCTCTTGAAAAGCACATCGCGGATTTCCTTCCTCTTCCCTGACCTATCCAAACTTGCACACTGTCTCTAATGACCTTTGTATCTTCAGGACATTTAACTCTAAGCTTCCTTTCTTCCATTTGGCATAAGGATAAAAGTGTACTGATATGCCTCTGTATGCACTCCAGTCCCTCCTAACTTACTCTCATTACCCCTAAGCAAGTTGTATGGGTGAAACAGTAAAATTGTTGCAAAGTCTACCTCACATACCATTTCTTTAAATTTACTTAACAAGGTCTTGTGATAAAATCATTCATTTCAAAAATACCCGTTTAAGTTCCCTCAGCACCTCTGTTGCACTTTTGTGTGGTCTGCATCCATCTGTTCCGATCCTACCAGCACATATCTGTATTACTTATACATCTGCTGCTAGCCCTACTTGAGAGATCACCCTAGTATCTTGTTGTTTCCTTAGCAGATACACTGCATTATCACAAAAATCATTCCAATACATCTTATTCTTTCATTTGTCTTGTGTGAGTCTGATTTCATATGTTTGTTACATTTCATATCCCTTTGTAATATTACAGTTAGACATTTAAATGATAGAACAATAGAACAGGCTACACAAGTTTACTACTATTTTTATTACCTTATACTAACTTATTCTGCACTTTGTTTACATATTTTTGAAGAGAGCTGCTGCTCAGCACAAAGCGTGGAAAATCAAAGTTGTTATTTACTTCCTAAAACTGAATGCATTGTTGGGGAAGGAAGGGTGGAGAGGGGAGGTGAAGAGTGGAAGGAGGGTGGGGGAAGGATTGGAGAGTCCTAATGGCCCTATTTGATAAACTGTTTATGAAAACTGTTCAAAACAATGTTTCCTCCACCTACATATCTGTGAACTTGTGTAGGTTTAGTCAAGGTGTGCAGGATTTGGAAAAATAAGCCTTATGAAGCTAAAAAATAACATTGTTGTTGTTGCTGTTGTTGTGGTCTTCAGTCCTGAGACTGGTTAGATTAGTCAGTAAACACACCCATAACCAAAATAAAGCTTTTGCTAGAAGATATAAGTCTGTGAACATCTTTGAAATATAAATCTACTGGTGGATGACATTTAATAACATGTTTCTTCACATGTAACGTGCTTGGATCCTCCTCCTCATGCTATCCACAAGGTGATACAGATGTTGCTGCTCAAGTTCATCTCACTTGTAAATGGCATTTCACCTGATGTCATCCAGTGTGTGAGGAGAGTTTCAGCAATAACACACTGTGGGGCTCATTTGATTTCACATGCTCACTGGAGCACATATCAACATATAGCACATGTCATTTAGTTTCTTTAATTCCTGAAGCTGCCAGAGGCTGTTGACAAGGTGGATGAGCAGTGCTTGTGCATTATCATCTTGAAAGATGAATCCATCACAAATATGTTGACTGTAAGACTGGTCAACAGATACTGCACAGCTCTCCAATTATCCACAATAGTGGTGAAAAGCATCCAACATCAATTTATGGCAGTGGCCCAAAACATGACTGATCCTGCTCACCATGTGGGATGCATGCCCAATGAGTGCACTGGTACTCAGTCACCTCCAAACACTTCCGTGAGGATAATGAGACACTGGACAAATCCTACACTCACTGGCTAAGAGAAGCTGACGTGATAGAAAAGTACCATTCCATGTGTTTCTTTGCCTTCCTTCTTAGCACTGCTGCAAGGAGAGGGTCATACTATTGTTTGTGAGAGACACCTAGAGGCGAAATTGATAAGAGATGGTTGCGTACTGACTGGGTCAACACAGTTCTGCCAATTGCCTCTAGAAATTTAATTGCATTGTCTATACGAATGAGTCTTTTTACAGCAGTGAGGACTAAGCTGCTGCCCACATTATCTTTGATAAACATTCCATATTTTGTTGAAAATGTCCCTACTGTTTTCTGGTATTATGTTAACATGACTGCTTCCTCAGGATCTGAGAGTTGTTAGCAAGGTTTAGGCAGTTAACTACTAGTATTTCAATATCAAATGTATAACACATTTTGCACGTACCCTGCTACCTGAATGCCTTGCTGTGGTCCATAGCGTACGCCTGACCTTCAGGGCATGAAATAACAGAACAAGAAACTGGTGTAAAAACCATCTGGTTTAGACTCTTGAAATTGGAGCAGAGATCCACAATCAGTCCTTAGTACAACTGTCTATATGCAGTGTCATTCCAATATCTTCAGACTGAAATAAAGCTGTTTTCATTGCTTCTGCCAGTCTCTGGAAGGAACTGAGAAGAGTCTAACTCCAGATGACGCACATCATTGATGCCAATGTCATTGTCAGCCTGCAGTTGACTGCAAGTCGTGCTTTTGATCATCCTTGAGTGGCATCAATTCCACCCTACATGCATATACAGTAGAGTTCGCATAGAATTATTTTCCCTCCTGTGATGCTATTTACTGAAGAGGCATCTCATTACAATGGAGGATGAAAATTAGAAACAGAATACTAATTACAAGTGGTCCACATAACCTGAACATACATTTACACTCTGAAAATATTTACAGTAGTGATTGTTTCCCATTTCAATAGCTGCTTTATGTCAGATAGTTTCTGATGTGTGCTGTGACGTATGCAGAGCACTTCAAGGATTTTATTAAAGTATGTGTAAGGAAATAATATCAATAAAATATGACTGACATGGACATATGACTTGTTACATAGAGTACTTCATAAAATCTTCTACAGACTTTGTTAGAGGATGGACAGCATGAGCCAGGGTAAACCATTTTTATTTTACAAAAAATCTCCAACATTTCACTGCTGCATCAAACATATAATTAAACGTCTTTCTTATATTTTTGATTTTAATCTGCTTGAAAGATGATTGTTAACTTTCAAAAAACATTTACTCTCCTTTTCCTTTTTAATAAAAAGAAGTATGAAGTTTGGTCTTATGTACTCTCTTGATGTGAGCATCAAATGAATTTATAGACTTTCCCATGCCCCCACATTGATTTTCCTTTGGCATTTGTGCTTTGGATTTCTTCGATTCCCCCTGTCACCAAAATTTCATTCTCTTCGGATCACCCCATAGCTCACATAACTCATGTCAATAACAACAAACCTGCAAAACCCCTTGCAGAGATTATCAACACACCCTTCATGACAGGAAACTTTCCTGATTGTCTTAGAATTGACATCAACGTGATTGCTATTCATAAAAAAGGTGAAAAGGCAAATTTGGAAAACAGTAGACCAGTCTCTACATTATTAGTTTTTACCAAACTTGCTGAAAGAATCATGTGTAACAGTTTAATGATATTCCTGGACAAGAACAAAATCGTCCCCAATGCCCAGCATGGTTTTCCAAAAAATAAATCCATGACTAGTGCCACTAAATTTTTTTAAAAATATGCGCTAGAAACATTGGACAAAAAACAAGATGTTGCTGGAATTTTCTTAGATGCAAGCAAAGCTTCTGACATCTTTGACGACAATGTCCTAAGGAAAAGCTCCAAAAGTACAGCATTAAAATGCTTCTCCTCATCTAATAAATTTGTAACAGAAAGTAGTAATAACACACAAACTAAGTGACAGCACTGGAACATATTTTTCAGATGCAGGAATAAGGGGAGTCCCTCAAGGATCCATCTGGGACCTATCATTTTCCTTACATGCATAAATGACATAGATCTAAGCACTGAATCACAAAAAATACCTTGTTTGCAGCAGACACTACCATCATTCTTACAAGGAAAACCCCAGCAAAACAGTAAACATAAAACAAGCTACAGACCAGCTAAGTGACTCATTTGGAAGAGATAAGCTAATAACAAATACATCTAAAACAACTGTTTCAAGTTTCTGTTACAATAAATGCCAGTGGAATCACACTATCATTGGAAACAAATTTTTTTGTTATATGGCTTCAACCCAACTTTAAACAGCACACACATAGCAAAAAACACTGCAGAAAGTATGCTACATCTTATGTTTACATGTACACAAAGCAAGCTTCCATACTGCTCAAATTGCGTACTTTTCACAGTTTCAAAGCATGTTACAGTACGGGGCTACATTCTGGGGTGCCACAACTGACAGCTTGGTCATCTTATTGCCCCTCCCCCCCCTCCCCCCCCCCAAAAAAAACAGCAATGCACCATGCAAGACAAATTCCTGCAGGCCCCTCTTTCAGAAGTCTTTGATCCTCCCACTCATCTGCATTTTTATTCTAGAAACATTAGAAACATGTAAATATGTGAGAGAGACTTTAAAAGAGAAAAATAAAAACTTTGATGTACATGAATGTGACACCAGGCAAAAACATGAACCCCATGTCCAGTCAGTAAGGTAAACAGCCTTTAAAACCTGCACTACAAATAGTGTTATACAAATGTACACGCTCTGCCATAATTTTCACCGTTTTATAAATTCCTAAGTGGCATTCTTATTATATCACTGCTTCTATCCGGTGGCAGAATTTTTAGACCATGTGAAGTGCAACAGACTTAAAGCAATAAAATGCAAAAACTGCTAGTGCTGCTACAGAAAGATTGAATAGAATTAATTTATTGTACTAATCAAAATATATTTGGATGTTATATGTAACTTGTTGGAGAAAGGGGTGGAAGGAAGCAGGCAGGGAGGGGGCTGGTGTGCACTTGTGCACAGATTACATCCCACAGTCTGTAGAGATTTTCTGCATGAAGGATAATGAAAGCAGACGAAAGCTTTTGGTACTCCTGGTGCCACAGTGGAGCGGACATGAACCTACTTGGATGGTTCACTGAAAAACTGACCAACAGTGGACCAGTAGCAAACAGCTGCAAATGCAAAACACGCCTATGTGCACACCTAGCGATTACACCAGAGGGAATTCTTGCTCACTGTTGGACATTCACTTCAATCTAAAAGAGTCTTTATGATTTGCACTGTGAAATACTGTAGTTGCAGACCTGGGCACTAGCCATCAGCCTCCTTAATATGCTTAGTGTTCTAGAACACTATGCAGTGGCTGTACAAAGCCATGTGGTTTTCCCGTCAGTGCAGACTTTAGCTGTATCATCCGGTGAAGGGGAAGGGGCGGGGGGGGGGGGGGGGTAGAGGCAGGTGTGAAAATCTACCTTTATCTAGAGTTATGAGGTGAAATGCGAGCAACTAACTTGACACATTAGGTTTACACAAACTATGGCATGAGACATCCATCTACAATGAATGAGGCTCATCTGGTAGGCAGCTTGTGCTATAGAAAACTGTATACTGCTAATTTCTAACAGTAGCAAATTCTCTCACAAAATGTCGTATGTACATACACCAAAGCAATAAACCAGACTCTGAAGACTGCTATCCCGTATGGAAAAAATAAACAGAAGCTGTGACTTTACTGGACACAGTGAATATGCACTTAGTTTCTGGAAATTTAAACAAATAAAAGTTACTAAATTAACGTTATTAATAAATGAGATTGGTCACTTAAGCAGCAAAAAGTAAATACACACGTCAAAAAAAGTTTGGAATATCATAGAGTTTACTAGAGTGACTTCTTACAGAACACCCACTGAGATTTGTACAGTACCTTATTATCAAAATAAACACAATTCCTTATGAAAACAAGAATGATTTTGGTTAGTTACAAAAAATCTTGGGTTAGTTACAAAAAATCTTTACAAAACAAAGCAGGCCCACTCCTAAGTGTACATTTTGAAAACAAAAACAGTGGTGCTGATTATGTCTTCAGTAGTATGTCCTCCCTGCACATGGAAGAGTTCTTCGACTTGGTGAGGCATGCTGTGGGTGAGACCATAAAGTTTGTCTTGGGGTATGAGATCCCACTACTGAATTGCAGCTTCAGTGAGGTCTTGAAGATTGTCAAGTGGATTTGGACATTGTGCAATGGCCACCTTAAACAGGTCCCATGCATGCTCAATTGAGTTTATCTGTGGGGACCGTTCTGGCCAATACAGTCAACTGATGTTGCATCTTAGAAGATATTGAGAAACTTCCACAGCACAATGCAGTCTTGGATTTTCATCAACTAGAATGAAACTGTCAAAAACTTAACATCTGTAGGGCCTTAGAATCATTTGTAGGACTTCTCGGAGGTATTGGGCACCTGTCAAATTGCCGTAGATGGGAATTAGAGAGGTCTACCTTGCCATCATTGTTGCCACCCAGAATATTACATTTCCACCTGTAAATGGATGGACTTCCTGAATATAATGGCGTTCCTGGTGTTGTCTAGTACTTTTCCACACCCTAACATGTCTAGTATCTGGTTGTAAACCAATCCTGGTCTTGTCAGCAAACATGACATTACTGTATTCTGCAGTGGTCCACTTCTATGCACTGTTTGGTCTGAGATAAGAATCCCTGTTGCCTGGGTTAAGTCATTTCCAAAATTTCTGGCACCTGCAAGCTGACCATTGGAGGAAACGATCCTGCATCGATTTTTCCATATGAGGATGAACACTGTGAGGTCTATTATTCACATTTTCTATCTAACAGTACTTTCAGCAGACCTTACACACACCACTCTCAGTGCCACATAACTGACTGGTAACATCCCGGTGTGTACGACCTGCCGAAAGTAAAGCAACTATCCTGACTCTATCACTGTGTTGTATGCCTGTACGTGTCACGTTACTGCAGTGCTGAATACAAACTGAATGAAGCTGTTGTCAACACTGGCGGCCGGAGTGGCCGAGCGGTTCTAGGCGCTACAGTCTGGAGCCGCGCGACCACTACGGTCGCAGGTTTGAATCCTGCCTCGGGCATGGATGTGTGTGGTGTCCTTGGGTTAGTTAGGTTTAGGTAGTTCTAAGTTCTAGGGGACTGATGACCACAGCAGTTAAGTCCCATAGTACTCAGAGCCATTTGTTGTCAACACTGGGTTGCTCGCAGTGTGCCGCTGTGGCTGTGAAATGGTCACAATGCAGGCCAGTAGTAAACACCACCCAGTATATGGGCTCTAACTGGATAATGCATGAAGTGTCTAGGTCAGTGAGACCTGTAATATTGTAGACTACATTTTTCAATAGTATTCTGAACTTTTGTTGAGCAGTGAAGTACGAAAATGGCTCAGTACTACCACTGCTCGCACACAACAGGTTCCTCAAGAGAGATGAAATGTTGATGGCCTATGCTGTTAAGAAACTACTCATTGTGTACAAAGGTAGATTCTTTTATTTACTAAAATATGGGTCACCATGTTTTGTAGCATGTCGTGTACCAGAAGCTGGTTGAGTGGATCATACCGAAGGCCATAATAAATAAAAAAGAATGCCAACTCGGCGAGGACCAAGGAAGTACCTCTGCCCCCTCCTCCCCCCCTTCCGACCTCCCTCCCCCAGAAAAAGTTACGACCTTAGCAAGTATACCCCACCAGACAAACGTATCAGTTGGAGCTATTTGTCGTAATATCTAAAAATTATTTGGCCGTTCACCGCTTTTATCGTTATAACTGATAATTCCAGATGACTCTGGGTTCTAGACAGACTCATGAGCGTTGTACCTACGATTTGTGGAGTTTTTTTGCGTATTTTTAATAGTCAGTGACAAATACTATGGGAATATGGAAAGTATTTTGTAGTATGTCGTGTACCTACACGGTAGCAAAATAATATGTGGTCAGAAACAGTGTGAAAAACTTGCAAGGGCGTTGCAGGGTAGGTTGTGCTGAGAACTGTTAAGGAAAAAAAAAACTTTCATATGTTGCGCCGTTACCGGGTCAATTAGCACTGAAGTTAGCACAGGCCGTTGCGCGTGGAAATTCGAGCGGCCCGCCGGAGACGGTGTCGCCAAACGTGTGCTTCGTTTGGTTTACTAAAACCAAACTAGAGGGCGATATAAAAACTGTACATAGGACGGAAGTAAGGATGGAATCCGTGCCACAGGCTGAGTAGAGTGCCTGGCTGAGCTGTCTCGTGCGCCACCATCTTAAGCTGTGGGGACAACTGACACTAATTGTCTGGCGGGCTGCTTGAATTTGGGCGCGCAACGGACTGATTGACTAGCTTCAATGTTAATTAAATATGAAACGGTGGAAAGTATCTAATTTTTTTCTTAACAATTATTTCTCAGCACAACCAACCTTACAACACCCTTAAAAGCTTTTCAAACTGTTTCTGACAACCCTGTATATCTCACCCTGTTAACTACATTAGGTACCTGTTACGAACTGGTAGAATTAGTTTGTTTGGTGCCCAATAAACACATTTTCAGTAATTTTGATATTTTATGCTATAAAATATCTTAGTTTGATTGCTACATCCCTCCCCTAGCTGCGAAATTGAGTGCTCCGTCTCAACCCCCCCCCCCCCCTCCCCGCGTCATCATACCTGATACCCTGGACACACTCTGGGTTGTATACCATATCATATTTAGTTGCATATCTTGTCAGATTTATAGAAAATGCACGTTGGGACTGATTTAGAGACACTGGTATGTATTAAATACCAGTCAGCTTTGTTACAGAATGGCTCACATTCGATATTAATTTAATCTTTCCCTCTAAGTGCTCCAGTGATGTTAACATCTGTGACAAGATTTTAAACTTTCAAGGAATTGTGGGTACAAAATACTTCTGAGGACGTTGGTGGTTCAGTTGCACGTGGATGATTCAAGATGGAAGTCGAATTTCTTTATGCTCCACATATGTAAGAAAATTTAGCTGTAATATGACCTCACTTATGTTCATTTATAAGAAATATCGATGTACTTAAGTTTATAAGGATTGCTGAAATGAAAATGTTAAAAATTGTTTCACAGGGTCCGGGCTTATGGGCCTGGTATAGAGCCCATGGGACCAGTAGTAGGCGCACCAGCAAATTTCACTGTTGAGACCTTCTCAGCAGGAAAAGGCAAAGTAGAAGTTACGGTAGAAGACCCGAAAGGCAACAGAGAGCCAGTGAGTACACATTTTCCACTAATGATATGTAATCTGTTTTTTTTCAGTAGAAATGCTTCCGATAAAATTTGTCGTTAACGTGTATCTCATTGTTCCTGTGTGTTATTTTTCTCGTATCCTGTTTTTTCCGTCCCCCTTCGCGACTTTTCTACACGATTATTTCGACATTTTCCCGCGCACTTCTCGTTCTTTTTACCACATTGTTGTAACTTTTTTGCGCATTCTCATGACAATTTTTTGCGTGATTCGTTTTCTTTCGCGTGACATTGATTTTTTTTTTTTTGCCTTACGTTAACGGTTTTTCGCTTGTGACTTTTTTAATTTTAAATTTGAGTCTTTCATTTTTGCTTTGGTACTTACTTTTATGGTAGCTAACATTAGTAGCTGTAAGGGATATTAGCTGTTAACTGGTGATAGCCTTATTTTGTGCTACATTTATAAATTACTGTATTTAAAAATTATTATGGCTCTCATAGTTAATGTTTCTAGAGAATATTTACATTTCATCACTCATTTATGATATAGTTGATGTACAAATTTGATTCTCAAAATTTGCAGGTTGATATTAGATTCAACAATGATCGTAATCTCACCTACAGTGTCTCGTACATTCCAAAAGTTGAAGGTAACCATAAAGTTTCTGTTAAATTTGCGGGACGAGAAATACCAAAATCGCCTTACAATGTGCTTGTTGAGGGTCATGCTGGAGATCCAACCAAAGTGACAGCATCAGGCCCTGGTTTGCAGCCAGAAGGAGTCATGATAAATAGACCTACATATTTTGATATTTCAACAAAAGGTAAGTACTACTGAAAGTGTTTTGAAATTGTACAGTTTGTGCTATGTGAAAAGTCAGATTTATTATATGAATGGTTGTACATTCTCCTCTTCTATTTTGTTGCATGCTTGTGAATATATTCTTCTGATATTCAATCAAAATCTGCAGTTAACTTGTTTAGTATATAGTTTACGCACTAGTAAGTACTTCAGTCGGAAAGCTTTGCTTCGTTCATCCACCTACCAACCTGGTCATTAGAAACGTATATTTATATTGTGTGTAAACTAGTGTACAAGATTATGTCTGTATCAATGATATGCAAGCATTATTTGTCAAAACATAAAATGAATGTAGAGACTAGTCACCAAGCAACGTTTCTTGCATGTGAAGAATAGGGTAGCAATACTTAGTGGTGTGCACATAAGAAAAGTTGTGGGCCAGTGCACAGTGGTAAGGGCACTATACTATGTAACACCTGAGCCAATTGTTTAATTTGCCACATCTGTCTGTAGCGTGCAAATTGGCACAGACATGAAACATTTAGCATTGATATTCATGGTAGAATTCTAAGAAATATTATCAGTATTTCTGTGATTTGGACTTAGGAGGAGGATCTAAACGGGACATTTAAATTCTTCTTTGATGTCTATTGCTGCAGATTTCTTCACCTGTGTTGTAGATGGGAGATGAGCCCCTCCAAAATTTAGAGAAGACACAGAGTCAAAATTAGGTACTTGGAAGCAATGAAATTATATTTGTTTATGTATGTCGGAGAGTAGTTAAACTTCCCAGCAGTTAATTTGACCACAGAATTATTACTTCCCAAATAATAAATTCATCTTACCCGTTAAGCACACTGGTGAAACAATTGCAAGTTCAGCCCAGATAACAAATAAAACTGTCCTCAGTCTGCAGATTGGTTTGGATATCACAGTGATTTTCTAAGCACCATTCTATGGAAATTAGTATATCCTTGCCTATCCTGTGAACTGTCACCTAGCCACTTTTAGGGTAACATACCGTTCAGTGTGGACTGCTAATGATAAGCAACTGTGCATTTTGAAATATACTAAGCCATTATCATAATGGATAACGTGTTGTCGATTTTCGAAAACAATCCAGTTGTAAAGGGGACCTAAGACATATCTGGAATGTTCTGGATGCTATTATCTTGTCTGTATAAGGCACACCATGCTTATCCTACCTGTCAGTAGCTTTGATGGTAATAGTTATGGCTGTCAAAAGCTCGAGAATTTTGTCTAGATTGACCTGGCTTGAAACTGACATTTTATGAAGTTGTGATGTAAAACTGCTTCTGAGAGCATGCAGGGACACAGTGGGATCAAAGTACATATACATATTCTGCAAGCCACTGTATGGTGCATGGCAGAGGGTACCCTGTACCACCACCAGTCATTTCCTTTCTGTTCCATTTGCAAACAGTGAAAAAATGACTAAAATGACTCTCTGTAAGCCTCCATACGAGCCCTAATCTCTCTAATCGCATCTTCAAGATCATACATGAAATGTATGTTGGTGGCTGCATTCAGCCTCAATTGCTAGTTCCTAAATTTTCTCAATAGTGCTCCTTAAAAAGAACAAATGTTTTCCCTCCAGTGATTCCCATTTGAGTTCCTGAAGTATCTGCATAAGACTTGCATGTTGTCTCAGCCTGTCAGTAACAAATCTAGCAACCTGCCTCTGAACTGCTTCTACATTTCTCTTTAATCCGACCTGGTGCGGATCCCGAACACTCTAACAGTACTCAACAATGGGTCGCATTTGTGTCCTATATGTGATCTCCTTTACAGATGAACTGCATTTTCTCAAAATTCTCCTAATAAACTAAAGTTGACCATTTGCCTTCCCTACTACAGACCTTATGTGCTTATTCCACTTCATATTACTTTGCAACATTGTGTCTAGATACACTGTGTGATCAAAAGTATCCAGACACCTGGGTGAAAATGAGTTAAAAGTTTGTGGCACCCTCCATCTGTAATGCTGGAATTCAATTTGGTGTTGGCCCAACCTTAGCCTTGATGGCAGCTTCCACTCTAACAGGCATACGTTCAATCAGGTGCTGGAAGGTTTCTTGGGGAATGGCAGCGCATTCTTCACAGAGTGCTGCACTGAAGAAAGGTATCGATGTCAGTTGGTGAGGCCTGGCACGAAGTCGGCATTCCAAACCATGCCAAATGTGTTCTATAGGATATAGGATTCAGGTCAGGGCTCTGTGCAAGCCAGTCCATTACAGGGATCTTACTGTTGTGTAACCACTCCGCCACAGGTCGTGCGTTATGAACAGATGCTCAATTGTGTTGAAAGATGCAGTTGCTTTTCAACAATGGGAAGCAAGAAGGTGCTTAAAACATCAATGTAGGCCTTCAATGTGATAGCCCAATGCAAAACAAGGGGTGCAAGCCCCCTCCATGAAAAACACAACCACGTCTGAGCCTCGTGACTCAGTAGTGTGTTTACATTTTGTGGGGTGCAGTGCAGCTGTAGTGGTTATAAAGCTAAGTACCGACAAACTTATTTGTGCACTGTTATACAATTATCAAATTTAATGGTTTTCAGCGGTGTTTTGTGCTGTTTGTGGTGAAATAAGGATTTAATAAACTTTTGGAAACATTCACTCGATCTGTTTTTTAGTGTTTCTGTGCGCTGAAGTCATTTGGTAAATTTTGTGCATTAGTTTTCAGTTGATGTGTCTTATTGTTCCTAGTGAAATATGTCAGTAAAATTTTCATTCAATGTTTTAACTTTGTTGAGTGTTCCAGTGGCCATTTGAATTTTTGATTTTAGCTAATAATTTTGTGAAGTTTTGTTGGTATTGGTATTAGCTGTGGTGTAGTACTATTAATACAAGTAGTTGCTTTCTTAGTAGACAGAGAATTTCAAGACCGCTATTGTTAGTTCTATAAATAGTTCTACTGGTGTAACTGAGCTTTGGTAGTGTAGAAATATAGTTTTTTCAGTAACTGTAAAATTTTATCACGAGTGAGAAGTGTGGGCTCTGTCGTAGGTTTGTGAGTAGTGGGTTACAGTGTGGGATTTGTTCAAAGTATTTTCTTTGGGGGGAATGCAGTGGGGAAGCCAGTGGGCATTCTAGTGAGATCTTCTCCTGGGAATGAATAATCTGTAGTGGAAATAAGTTGATAGATGAGCAGGAACATAAGATCTGTGCCCTTCAGGTGCAGTTACAATGTGCAAAGGAGGAACTAGATAGGTTGAGGAGGGTGAAGGGTGGTGGGGAATGGGAACTGGCAGTTGGCAAGAGGGCAGGTAGGAAGAGGAGGTATTCAGACAGTTATACTTTGCGTATATGCAACAGATTTGACCAACTGTCAGAGTTGGCTAGAGAGGAGCCTCGTGTAGCTGTAGATGTAGGAACATGCAGCAGTCCTCAGCAGTTAGGAGGCCTATGTCAGCTGCATAGTCTAACAGAAAGGAGGTGGTTCTGCTGCTAGTAGTTTGCATGGTAGAGGTGTGGGCCAGCAGTTGCAGGAAGTGTTGGGGAGTGAATACCAGGTCACCAGCGTTGTGAAGTCTAGTGCAGGATTGGCTCAAGTGACTGATAACATAGGGGAGCTATGTAGGAATTTTACAAAGGAGGATCAGGTAGTTATAGTGGGTGGAGCCGAGAACAGTCTTGATAGGGTTGAGGAATATGATGTGGGTGGTGACCTGATAAAGATAGCTACTCAAACTGGTGGCACTAATGTGTATTTCGTGCAACTGTTTCAGCGTCATGAATGACCTCATCTTAATGCAGCTGTTAGGAGGGTTAACGTGGGGCTGGGGAAGGTGCTGTTGGCAGAGGGCATGGGTCACATCTCGGTGGTGCCAGTTGGGTCCATCGCTAGATTGGTATTCACTAGGCATGGCCTGCACCTCAATAGGTATGGGAATGGGAGGCTGGAATAGCTTATAGGTGACAGTGTAGTGACTGGTGGTGGTGGGATCACTCGGGGAAAAATTCCTGTAGTAGTTGGTGTTAGAATTGCGACTTTTTTAGATTGAAGTCAGCTGGTAGGTATACTTGATTAAAGGAGGTTCCTGTAACTAAGGGCTCACTTTCAGAGGCTGTAATGTTTCCAAGTTGAGAAGGATTTAGCATATAGACGTTGACTCTGAAATTATTGGTATATCAGAGCACCACTTAAATAATTTGATAATTCAGAAGTTTCCTTTACCAGAATACAGATTAGCTGGCTGTTTTTCAAGGAGTTTCTGGGGGGGTGGGGGAGTGGCTATGTACGGAGGAAAAAAAAAAATAAAATAAAAAAAATAAAAAAATGAGTATTCCATTTGAGTCCAGACATTTCACGGCACTGCACTGAACAGATATTTGAATGTTGTGCAGAGGCAGTTGAATTTAGTGAAACTAAACTTCTAATTGTTGTTGTTTATAAGTCCCCTAACTCTGACTTCCGAGCATTTCTGTTCAAGCTGGAGAGGGTTCTTGATTCACTTTGTAGGAAGTACCAGAAATTATTTGTATGTGGTGACTTCAATATAAATTTTGTATATGATAGTGTAAGAAAAAGGATGTTGGTAGATCTCATAAATTAATATGATCTGATGCAGATTGTGTTTTTTCCAACTAGGGTGCGGGGAAACAGTAACACAGCCATAGACAATATTTTCATTCCATCTTCATTATTAGATGGGCATTCTGTTAGTAAAAGGGTGAATGGCCTTTCAGATCATGATGCACAAATTTTAGCACTAAAAGGCTTTAATACTCAAACAAATGTCACATTTAATTACAAACCATGTACGAAAGTTAATCCAACAGCAATAGGGTTTTGTAAACCTTTACATTTCTCATGCTCTTAGAGAGTTGCTTTCCATTAGAATGTTCTAAACAGGGTACTAGCAGTAATAGGCAGCTTGGATGGCTGACTAGTGGGATAAGGATATCATGTAGAACAAAGCGGGAATTACATCAAAATGCTAAAAGTAGTCACAATCAGGCTACAGTAGCCCATTACAAACAGTATTGTAAGGTGCTTAAAAATGTTATTAGGAAGGCAAAGAGTATGTGGTATGCAAATTGAATAGCTAATTCACAGGATAAAATTGAAACCATATGGTCAGTTGTGAAGGAAGTGTCTGTTCGGCAGCACTAGGTGGACGATATAGTCAGTCCGCAGTAAAAATATTTCTGTTACTAGTAAATCAGATATATGTACAGTATTTAACAACCATTTTCTGAGCACTGATGAATTAAATAAAAATTTAGTTTCTACAGGAAATCGTAAAACTTTCTTGGCAAATGCCTTTCCGAAATTGATGTCTGAAATACTCCTCAGTGACACAGATAAGAGAGAGATTGAGTCAATAATTAAATCACTGAAGACTAAGGGCTGTCATGATTATGATGGAGTGTCTAGCAGAATGTGCTGCACATTTTAGTCCTGTATTTAGCCATGTTTGTAATTTTTCTTTTAGCAATGGTCAGTTTCCTGAGCGATTAAAGTACTCAGTAATAAAGCTGCTTTATAAAAAGGGAGAAAGGGATAATGAAGATAATTTTAGACCTATTTCTATGCTATCAGTGTTTGCTAAAGTTATTGAAAAGGCTGTGTATGATAGGATAATTATAATTTTAGATCACAAGATTTGCTATCAAATGTACAGTTCGGCTTTAGAAGTCGTTTGACAACTGAAAATGCTATATTCTCTTTTCTCTGTGAGGTAATGGATGGGTTAAACAAAAGGTTTCGGACACTAGGCATATTTTTTGATTTAACTAAGGTGTTTGATTGTGTTGATCACAAAATATTGCTCCAGAAGGTGGACCATTGTGGAATATAGGGAGTAGCTCACAATTGGTTCACCTCTTACTTTAGCAACAGACAGCAAAAGGTCATTATTCACAATGTTGAGAATGGCTGTGATGTGGGATCTGAGTGGGGTACGGTCAAGTGGGGGTTGCCCAAGGG
This sequence comes from Schistocerca serialis cubense, assembly GCF_023864345.2. Taxonomy (NCBI): domain Eukaryota; kingdom Metazoa; phylum Arthropoda; class Insecta; order Orthoptera; family Acrididae; genus Schistocerca; species Schistocerca serialis. Next base: position 882,731,256 of record NC_064640.1, on the reverse strand, counting down.
ATCTGTGTTGGGGCCACTCCTGTTCCTTATTTATATAAATGATACGCCCTCTAGAAGTACGGGTAACTCTGAAATATTTCTGTTTGCTGATTACTAGCTTGGTTAAAAAAAAAAAAAAAAAAAAAAAAAAAAAAAATATATATATATATATATATATATATATATATAAGCTAATATTGTTAAGAAGAAATTACAGTGTGTGTCTATATATATATATATATATATATATATATATATATATATATATATATATATATATATATATAAGCTAATATTGTTAAGAAGAAATTACAGTGTGTGTGTATATATATATATATATATATATATATATATATATATCACACTGTAATTTCTTCTTAACAATATTAGCTTATTCCCAAGAATAAGCAGCTTTCACTCAGTTAATACTCGACATAAATCAAACCTGCATTTGGATCTGAGTTCCTTAAGTCTTGTGCAGAAAGTTGTGCAGTATACTGCTGCATCCATTTTCAATAAGCTACTACTCGAGTTCAATAATATTAGCAGTAATCCACGCACTTTCAAATCAAAACTGAAGAGTTTTTCTATTCTGTCGAGGAGTTCCTTGAAAAATTAAACTCATTCTTGTTGTATTGTTGCATTTACTTAAACTTATGGACTGACCTTTTTCGGGTTCATAAACATTTCATTTTATCTACTGTTACTGTTATGTTGTAATTTCATGTACTGCACGTTCCATGACCTTGGAGATTTGCTCCTCAATTTGGTCCTATGGAATTTGACGTGTAAATAAAATAAAACCATAGCACCATCGCCTCCAAATTTTACTGTTGGCACTACACACTCTGGCAGATGACGTCCACTGGGCATTCGCCACACCCATACCCTGCCATCAGATTGCCACATTGTGTACCGTGATTCTTCACTCCACATAACGTTTTTCCACTATTCAGTCGTCCAATGTTTATTGCTCCTCACATGAAGCGAGGTGTCGTTTGGCATTTACTGGTTTGATGTGTGGCTTACGAGCAGCCGCTCGACCATGAAATCAAAGTTTTCTCACCTCCTTCGTAACTGTTGTAGTACTTGCAGTGGATGCTGATGTTGGTATGAGAACGTAGGAAATATTGCAGTGAGGGTTCTCGGTTGCATAACTGGTAACTGAGAAAAGCTGTTGTTGGTAAGAAGGATAAAGATGACTTAGACTGTGAAGCAGTCACTGAGGTTCAGCACATTGTGTTGGGTAGCATATTCAGCAGTTGGTCGTCCAGCTGTCTCTTGGCCACAGTGTCAGTGGGCATTTGTGAGGACAGACAGCTTGTTGGTGGTCATGCCCATGTAGAAAGAAACACAGTGGTTGCAGCCTAGTTTGTAAAGCACATGACTGCTTTTACAGGTAGACCTGTCTTTGATGGGATAGGAAATGCCTGTGATCGGACTGGAGTGAGTGGCAGTGTATGGAACAGGTCTTTCATTTAGGTTTTTCAAAGGTATATGAGTCATGGGGCAAGGGATTGGGAGCAGGGGAGGAGTAGGGATGGACAAGGATCTTGTGTAGGATCGACGGGTGGCAGACTACCACTACAGCAGGGGTAGAAAGGATAGTGGCTAAGATGTTCCTCATTTAGGGCATAAAGAGAGATAATCAAAACTCTGGCAGAGAATGTGAATCGTCTGCTCCTATCTCTAGTGGTACCGAGTCATGAGGGGAATGCTGCTTTGTAGCTGGATGGTGGGAATGTGGGTGTTGGTAAGGAGTGGAGAGACGAGGCATGGAAGATCTATTTTTGTGTAAGACTGAGAGGATGATATTCGGAGTGGGACTGCTTGTCACTACAGATAAGACAGCCTCGAGTGACTAGGCTCTTTGGAAGGAGATTCTTGGTATGGAATAGGTGGCAACTGTTGAAGTGAAGGTATTGTTGGTGGTTGGTAGGTTTTATATAGATGACGGTACTGGTGTAGCTATCTTTAAAGTGGGGGTCCACATCGAGGAAGGTGGCTTGTCAGGTTGAGGAGGACCAGGTGAAGAGAATAAGAGAGAAGGTTTTGAGGTTCTGGAGGAATGTGGATAGTGTGTCTTCACCATCAATCCAGATCACAAAGATATCATCAATGAATCTGAACCAGGTGAGGGGTTTGGGATTCTGGGTGGAAAGAATGCCTCTACCTGGCCCATGAATGGGTTGGCATAGGCTGGACCATGTGGATGCCCATTACTGTACCATGGATTTGTTTGTCATGTAAAGTAATTGTGGGTGAAGATAAAGTCAGTGATGGAGCCTTTGTCAGCATGTTGTACAACATGGTTGGGAGCAGTTTTAGGTGGTGGATTGTTGTTCTTTCTGGGGGTGCAAGATTAGATTCTGTGTCGAGGGATTTGGGGAATGATGGTGTGGTGTGATTTGACTTTGAGATAGTCTGGAATATTAAAAGGGGGTCAGTTGGGGGGCTGTGGGAATGCATCACAGTTGGACAGAGGAGTGAACTTAGTCAAACAGGTTTCAGCATTGGCTTTATCTTGAGTCTGGTAGTGTTGGTGGCGAAAAAGTTTCCACTGTAGGGACCGGGAGATGGAGAGAAGGTCTTTAACAAGTCCAGCATGATTAAATTTGGTAGTGGAGCAAAAGGCTTTTGGAAAGGACTGATACTTCTCTGGGACTAAGGATTTTGGAGGAAAGGTTCATGACTGTTTTTTAGGTCTGTGTGGGTTTGGAATACTGTATTGTGGTGGGAGTGAGTTTCTGAGGTTGTGGTACATGTAGTAGGTGTGTAAGGCATGGTTTGCTGACTAAAAGGATGTGGAGGAGCTTGGGAGGTTGTTGTTGTAGAGATGGTGGATGCCCAAGGTGGGAGTAGAAGGTAAACAGATTGGAGAGTATTTGAGGTGGCATTATGCATGCTGCTCTAGTTCCTGAAGGGCAAGAGTGTCAATGTGAGAGATGGGATGCAGGAATTTGGGATTGCAGAGCAGTAGTATTTTATGGATGGAGATGAGGTATTGTAAGGAGGTTTGGGCCCGAGTTACATGGTTTTTCAGGACTAGGTTGGGGAGGGCTATGGCTTGGCAAAATTTGAACAGCTATATGTCATTGTGGTAGAAGAGGTTGCAGCTGGAAATGGGTAATTTGATGGTAAGGCCTTTTAGGGACAGGGGGGGGGGGGGGGGGGGGGGAATCCATGAGCTAAGTAACAATGCAGGAACAGTATGTGGGACTGGTTTCTGGCTAGAGTTAAGGAAACTTTTCTGTATTGGTGCAGATGGAAGGAGCAAGGATCCATGGTGGAAGATACAAAGGTGTAAAAATATGTGCAAAAAAACTCTTAAAATATTTACAGTATCTAACAATATGTGGGTAAAAATCATAAAAACGAAGGAACATACGAAGTATTGGGGAAAAAAAGATGAAACCTGAGGGAGTAGGGCTGATAGTGAAAGGTGAAAATGAACTAAATTCAGCAGGAAAACACAATGCGATCAAAGAGACAGAGACAAGAATGCGGGGTGCAGGTTGGTGCAGGTTCATGGGTGGATGTGTATAAAGAGGGGGGACAGCAGATATGAGTGGATTAGGCAAGGTTAGTATGTGCGTGCTGGAATAAGAGAAAAGAAAGGGGGGAGGGGGGGTTTGAAGGCTTAGGTTGAACAAGTTCATGTGGCAACATATGGAAAATAATATGTGAAAATACAGGAGTGAGGTAGGAGTAGTGATAACTTTGAAGTTCTAGGGTTAATTATATCAGCAGGAATAATGTGGGAAATGAGTTGCTGTACCACAATCAGCATGGTCATGTAGTTATGTGTTGTGCACTGATGAGCCACACTGTATCAAATGTCTCGTTAGTCAAATCCTGTGGGGGTTCGGAAGGTGATAGGTAAAACACAGGAAATAAGAGAAAGAAAAGTGTGGACACTGAGTAAAGAAAAGAGAATAGTAACAAAGGAAAACAACACTGGGTTGTGGGATGGAAGAGAAGTTGCTAGTCAAAATCAAACACTGGAAAATCCAGGATGGAATAACGACAGTATTATGAAAAGGATATATTGCTCCTTACCAAATAGGGATGTTGAGTAGCAGACAAGGACAAGAAGAAGACCCCCCACTCACATTTTGCTTCTCCCATCAGGTGCAGTTGCTCACAGTCCAGCCTTGGTGAACAGAGACAATGGTCATATGGGTGCAAGTTATGCTTGCGTGAATATGTGTGTGTTTTCTAGTTCAAAAGAAAGCATTTTGGCTGAATGTGAAAATGTGTAATAGTTTTTTTCATTGTGCTTGTCTGCAACTCAACATCTCCTTTATACGATGAATAGCAATCTATCATTTTCATAATATTGTCTTTATTCCATGCTGAATTTCGCATAGTTAAAACAATTTTGTGTATGTGAGATTTCAAACTTTCCCGGGGTACATACTGTTCCACAAAATTTCGGGAGAACTGCCGGATGTTTGTAACTTACTGCCACAATATTTCGGCGCAGAGTCTTCTGGCCATCTTCAGATGATACTGACGAAAACTCCCTGAGCTCGGTATTTAAGGCCTCCCCAGTACATGTGTGGTGGATTCACTTGGCATTTTGTGTGCGCTACTTGAGTGCATTCGATTCTGCTGCGCTGTGCACCCTCCATGGTGAAAACTTGTTGCATCGATATTAATTCAATTGTCTTCTTGCGGTTTCATCACAGGCGTACTTGCCTTCTTCAGCCTTGTAAGTCCGCCATCGCTGAACACTGTATTTCCACTGGTCATGTCATGAATTATTGTTGTTGTTGTTGTGGTCTTCAGTCCTGAGACTGGTTTGATGCAGCTCTCCATGCTACTCTATCCTGTGCAAGCTTTTTCATCTCCCAGTACTTACTGCAACCTACATCCTTCTGAATCTGCTTAGTGTATTCATCTCTTGGTCTCCCCCTACGATTTTTACCCTCCACGCTGCCCTCCAATACTAAATTGGTGATCCCTTGATGCCTCAGAACATGTCCTACCAACCGATCCCTTCTTCTGGTCAAGTTGTGCCACAAACTTCTCTTCTCCCCAATCCTATTCAATACTTCCTCATTAGTTATGTGATCTACCCATCTAATCTTCAGCATTCTTCTGTAGCACCACATTTCGAAAGCTTCTATTCTCTTCTTGTCCAAACTATTTATCGTCCATGTTTCACTTCCATACATGGCTACACTCCATACGAATACTTTCAGAAATGACTTCCTGACACTTAAATCAATACTGGATGTTAACAAATTTCTCTTCTTCAGAAACGCTTTCCTCGCCATTGCCAGCCTACATTTTATATCCTCTCTACTTCGACCATCATCAGTTATTTTGCTCCCCAAATAGCAAAACTCCTTTACTACTTTAAGTGCCTCATTTCCTAATCTAATTCCCTCAGCATCACCCGACTTAAATAGACTACATTCCATTATCCTTGTTTTGCTTTTGTTGATGTTCATCTTATATCCTCCTTTCAAGACACTGTTCATTCCATTCAACTGCTCTTCCAAGTCCTTTGCTGTCTCTGACAGAATTACAATGTCATCGGCGAACCTCAAAGTTTTTATTTCTTCTCCATGAATTTTAATACCCACTCCGAATTTTTCTTTTGTTTCCTTTACTGCTTGCTCAATATACAGATTGAACAACATCGGGGACAGGCTACAACCCTGTCTTACTCCCTTCCCAACCACTGCTTCCCTTTCATGTCCCTCGACTCTTATAACTGCCATCATGAATTATAGTGAGACAAAAATTGTGTCCCATACGTCTAACTTTTGAACTTCAATTATTAATGAATCCATGGAAATATAGCTGTACGACAATGAGTCTCTTATTAATCGTGACGGCGGTTTCCAATTGAATTTGGCATGGAATACAATCGTCGAAAAACTTTGTGTCCTCCATAGCTGATGTAGTTCTGTGCTGGAACCATGGGAAGACAATCGAATTGGTATCGATGCGGCGAGTTTTCACCACAGAGGGTGCGCGGCGCAGCAGAATCGAACATGCTCAAGTAGCGCAAGCGCAATGCCAAATGACTCCACCATGCATGTGCTGATGTGTCCTTAAATACCAGAGCTCAGCGAGTTTTCGCCAGTATCACCTGAAAATGGCTAGAAGACTCTGCGTTAAAATATTGTGGCACGAAGTTACAAACATCTGGCAGTTCTCCTGAAATTTTGTGTATGACTCATAAATTACCCCACACACTGTGTGCACATGAACAGATATAGTTTATTTGCTGGGGTGAGGGGTGAATTCCAATGCCAGTTATACATCTGAATATGCAGTATGGTGTTTGTATTTATCTCAGACTAAAATCTTGCTTCAAATTGAAATAGTGCCATTTTTAACCAAAACTTTTGGATGAAATCTTGTGCTGTTAAAGTTTTCATTAATTTCTTGTTAATGGAAATGGTTTTGTTCATCTTTACCAAATTTATCATTCCAGATGCAGGTCGTGGAGTTCCAGAGGTTATTATTCTTGACCCTGCAGGTGCTAAAAACTCTGTGCCTGTAAAGGTTAGACAGATTTCACCAGATCTTTGGAGGTGTGAATATGTTTCATCTGCAGTTGGTCTGCATTCTGTGAATGTGTTCTTTGCTGGGAAGCCGATTCCGAACAGTCCATTTGGTGTAAGAGTTTCACCAGGTATGAGTGATGGTTTAGAATTGTTTTAAGATAAACAATTTATTAATAAACTTAAAGTGAGCTTCTGTGATTCTTGTTTACATACTCATTTTATTTGTTTTTTTCCCAGTTTCTGATGCGAAGAAAGTAAGGGCATCTGGACGTGGACTGCAGCCTTCAGGTGTAAGAGTGGGGGATGATGCAACATTCAAGATCTATACAGAAGGTGCTGGGGAAGGAACACCTGCAGTTCGAATAATAGGACCAGGTACTTCCATATGTTTTCTTTGAGTTACCTGAACAAATTTTTTGATCATGACCACTGATTAATTTATGTTTAACAATTTCCCTGTAGAATAAAAAAATATTTTTTCAACATTGTAAATCATTTATAGTGCCCTCATAAACTTCAAGCTATTTGAAATTAATTTTCATCTCTGAGCAATAACAAACAACAGCCAGATGATATTCCTGAAGCAATCATCAGTCAAGAATTATTGTTCCTTTTATATTGCTATGTTGATGCAGATCAAAATTGTCAGTCTTATTACAGATAAACAGACTTTATTTATATTAAAGAAAAGGTATTTATAGTGGAAAGAGGGGGAAAAAAGAACAGATTCCTTTTGGTTTAATGCTGTTTTGCTCTCTTAAAATGCTGAAAAATACTAAAAGTCAACATTCTTGGTTGACCTGTAAACTTCATTTCACATAATCATTCATCTTGTGTTTCATCACTTCTATTATTCGTGTGTTCATCTGATATCCGTGATTGAAGTAGAGTTGGTGTTGTGTGGTCTTACAAACTCTGTTATGGTAGAACTAAGCAAGAAAAATCATTATGTTGGCATTTTCCGTGGCCTTGCCAAGTCCTTTGATGGTAGAGATAATAAAATTCTACTAGGAAAACTAGAACTGTATGGTGTTATTCTATTGCATGGATGTCGCCTTATACAAACGACAAAAAGCAGAGGGACACATTAACAGTGATGTCACAGGAGTAGGAGTAAACTGGGAGTCAGGAAACATTAAATGTAGTGTCCTGTAAGGCTCGGTATGTGGCATGCTCCTGTTGTTGACCTACATAATTGATTTACCCAGTTCATTGCAGGACTCTTCAAAAACTGGTGTTTGCTAATGACTGGCTGATACTGATAAAGGGCCCAAACTCACCCACACCATACACAACCAGGAGAATAGTAGAACAGGTTTACAACTAGTTCACTGTAAACAATTTAATACGTAATCTTACAGAGACACATGTCATGCAATTTCAAATAAATAAAAATGACTTGTGATGATCAGATGTAGAAATTAGATGAGGCTCCGTGTGTGAATTTTCTAGGCATCCAGATGGATAATATTTGGAGGAGGCACCGGCACCTGGATAAGTTAATCAAAAAGATTGTTCTGCCTGCTTTGCACTTAGAAATATCTTTGTTTTGACATACAGACAGGACTGCTAGCATAATTTCACTCATTACTGTTGTGACAAAACCCCTTGGAGCAATGCAGCTAAGGTGAAAAAGTATTGATTCTACAGAAGTTTGCACTGGACGTACATTAGAGAGGATGGTGCTTCAAAGTTTTCCACCAAATCACTTAAGGTAAATGTCAGACTGGTTCCTGTGAAAGGACATGGCTGTATTCCCTTCCCCATTCTCATCCAATATGAATTTGTTCTGTGTAATGATGTCATGATTGATGAGACATTAAATCCAGATCTTTTTCCATCAACCCTTCCTTCCACCTGTTAATGTATAGCTTGACTAATTCCACAGCCTTTGAGGCTCTTTCATTAGGGAATTAGTGAAACACATTGAATGAATGAATGAATGAACGAATGTAATAAGAGTAAAAATCAGCAGTCAGAATGAAGACACCATGTGTGTGATGTATGCAAATTTCTCCTTCTTTGTCTTATTATTGCATTTTACTTTTCTTTCATTGTGGCAGCAATGTGGATGTGAAAGTGGTGAAATTAGTGCCTGTTCATAATTATATAATTAAAACCAATAATAAACATTAATAGTAAGTGAATAGCTTCTTTGAACCTTCTCTATACCTCTTCTATTATTCCAACATAGTAATATTCCCTAACAGACAATATTTCAGAATTGCTTGATAAAGGGTTTCTAAGCTACCTCATTTTTGGGTGAATTATGCTCCCTAGGATTCTTGCAGTGTATCTGTATAGCATCTGCTTCCTTTAACTAAATTTATGTGGTTATTCCACTGTAAATCACAGGTCTTTTCATATGTTTACAACATTTTACAGCAGTCAAAATAAATGTTGCATTGTGTTTCATTGTTGAGTGCTGGACATAATAGGAAACAAAACTCATTTACTAGATAAACACAAATAAAAAGAAACCTTGCAAAAAATTCCACTACAAGCACTAAAATTCATTCTCACTGTTGCCTTGAATACACATTGTTTATGAAAAAGTTGGCCATCCTCGTAGTTGGAGACACTTTCGGATATAGTTAGGCATACTACTTACCAGTTTGTCCAGGTAAGCCTGTGAGATATTGGCCCATTCTTCCATAGTGGCCTCTGGTGGGACAGGATGATTGCTAACTGATCATTTTAGCATGGCATGTGCATGGCATGGCGGTGTAGTTGAGATCTGGAAAATATTGAAGTAATTCCATCCAGCAAATTCTATGCTCCATTGGGAAGATGTTCACAAGATTGTGATAATAGGGGCATACATTGTCATCCATCAGCATGAATCCTGCTCCAATATGTTCACCAAATGAAGCCACAGTGCATGTGAGGATGCCATCCTGATAATTCACACCAGTCATCCTGCCACGTATTTACACAAGGGGTGTTTTTCTGCCATATGAGATTTCACCCCAAAACATGGCTGAACTGCCCTGATAAGGATGATGGTGTATGGTACTATTAGAGTGTAAATGTTGTACTCATTGCCTCCACACATATCAGTATTGTCAGTGTAGATACTGATAAGATGCTTATCAGACAGAACATTGTTCCGCTGGTGCCTATTCCACAAATTGGTTTCATGCGCATGCAGCATGAGCCCCTCTACAAACTCAGTTTAGAGGAGCCTTGAGAGGAACATTTATTTATGTTAAGTCAGCCTCCTCTGTTTGTACTAACTGCAGGTAATCTTTCTGCATTTTGTAAGGATGTAAATTCCCTGTGAACGGTCAGAGTGCTAAATGTTGTCTTTCCTATCTATACAGGATGAATCACTTAAAACTTGCATCACAAATGTTACAGAAGTGGAAAGTGCTGTTGATGTGCAGTTTTAACAGAATGGATTGGTAGTCAGGGGCTTGTGTTGTTAACCAATAAACAGATTGTAGTAATACTTAAAAAGTGTATTTTTTGTGGAAGCATACACTTTTTAAATAGAACAATGCCTGTTGACATTAAGAAACTAAAATTAGGATAAACTAGAATATCAGTAGTGTTTGTTGCAGAATTCTAGTGCAAGTACTTTTAGAGATATTATATTTTTAAAAGTTTCTGCACCAACACTTGTTTGTGTCATTCAACATATGTAGTTGCTAGGTTTGATGTTATCACATTTGCTCACTATGTGATCATGGGTTCATTGAGTGCACTGTGACTTGCTGGTCGTTTAGTGTGTGAAAGTCCAAGCAGTTTATCGTGAGTGGATGATGGGAGTTACCAGTGCAGAAAAAGCAGAGTTGCTCATGGTATATGGAGAGCGTAGAAAAAATGCAGCTCATTCTTGTATGGTGTGTACAGCAAGGTATCCCAATAGATTTCAACAATCTCGGCTATTATTTATCAACCTCTTCAACCAGTTATGTGAAAGTGATAGTGTAACACCTAGACAACATTACAGAAGGAAACAAGTGATGACAGAAGAGGGGAAAATTAATGTTCCCTCTGCTGTTGCAGTTGATCTGCCCATTAGCTCCAATGCAATCACACAAGGAAGTGGCAAGAGCTGTCCAAGTGTACTATGTATTCTCCAATGACATAGATTCCATCCCTATTACATCTCTCTCCAGTAAGAGCTGCATGGAAATGATTGAGAATCATCTTACCTTCTGTACTTGGGCATTAAGCCAGGATACTCCAGATGTATCATGTATCTTGTTTAGTGATTAAGCCACATTTACCAATCATGGCCAGGTAAACTGCCGAAATGTGCACCATTGATCCGTTGACAATCCCTGTTGGCTTTGTCAGGTGGAACATCTACGTCCGTGGAGTGTAAACATGTGGCGTGGGATAGTGAACCATCAACTCCTGGGCCTGTTTTTCATGGATGAAACACTGAATGCAGTTTATCAGACCATCTTCCATGGATACTAGAAGAAATTCCTCTGCAGACTGGGAGGAACCTGTGGCATCAACATGATGGCTGTCCAGCCTGTAGTGCATGAAGTACTACAGCATGTCTTCACAGATTGTTTCCAGATCTTTGGATTGGACGCAAATGACCTCTACCTTGGCCGGCCTGTTCCCCAAATTTGACACCTGTTTACTTTTTTTCTGTGGGGAAAGCTCAAAGACACTCCCAATGATACGCATTGACATGTTACTGCATTCTGCTTGGACATCTTAGCTGAAATGCTAGCATGTGTGCAACAGTCATTCCATACCAGACTGGAAGGGCGTATTGCTGCTACTGGTGATTATTTTGACTGACACTTACACACACACACACACACACACACACACACACACACACACACACACACACACACACACACACACATTGTGTGCAAATGCAACTTGCACACACTTGACCACAGTATCTGGCTGCCAAGGCCAGAAGAGGGGCACCAGTTCATTCTTGTATTTGATACAGTATCTAACTGGTACATCATCAGGTGAAGCAGCCATTTCCATACCTAGTATCTCCAGTTGAAGAAAGGAGAAGTAAACCAAATAAAATAGATCCACATTTAACTAAATTTTAAGACACCAAAAAAATAGCCAAATTGGTGTAATGAAGTTTAAATTAATGAAGTTTTATGTATAAATATCACCATTGGGTGCACTTTTTCTCTTGTCGTGAGTGTGCTCTATTTTCATGACCTCTAACAAAAAAATAAAAATAAGAATACTGTGTATTTATAACAGTATTTCTGGCCTTTGTTATATGAAAGTATGTGTACGTATTGTCAGATGCCTGTCGTCATGTTTCTTTCATACAATACAGATATGTATATATTTGGAACACTATTGTACCCATTTAATTAGTACATCATATAATGCAATAAATGATAATCTTAAGAAACACTTTAATATAGTGTTCTGTAACACACCAAGTTTTAATCGGAACACTTGTTTTAGTTTATAACAATTCTTACCCCTGACACATGTTATTTCAGTACATTAATCTGAAAAAATCATTAATTGTCATCAGACTGTTGGATATAATATTATCGCACACACTGAAGATATCACATCCAGAGCACCTGAAATGGCAACAATCTCTCGAGAACAGCAATTTTATTTTGGGGTGGTGGTGTCATATCTTAGTGTTCCTCCACAGACAACAAAGCATTAGCATTTCCTTCTGCATCAGCAGAATTGATGACTGGTTCTTCAGCGGCACAGATGATGATGTCTGCCTGTGTCCATCCTTCCATATTGGTGGCACTAGAGGGCACCAACTAGGTGCAAGCCTGTAAAAGAGCAGCATCAGAATCCAAGTTGTATCTGTCTTATAAGTTCAGATGTAGAATCATATGTTCCCTCTTCATTTTCAGTGGTGATATCAGTTGCTGTCCAGATGTTCTTAAAAGTTAGATATAGTATCTGTTGTAACTTCATCCCAAGCAGCAGACATGTTGCAGGTAGCTTGCAGTATGTTCCAATGTAGTCTTGCAGTTCGACTGAACTGATGCCAGTCTTCATAAGTTGGCGTCTGTAATTATACTTCATTGAGGTGATTATTCCTTGATCCAGTGGCTGCAGACAGCTCATGTTGTCAACTAGTTAGAAGACATCTTTTATGTTCAGAAGTTCTAGGTCATCGAACTGATGTGTCAAGCAGTGGTCCAAACTTAGCCAAATAATTATCTCCTTCACAGCCATTTGCTGTTGAACCTCAAAGAGCCAACTACAGAAGAGAGGTTTGGTCATCCAAGCTTTGTTATTCTTGTAGTGGCATGGCAGACTAAATAGAATGATATTTTTAAAACAATGTGGATTGTTTTATTTTCCAGTTGGTAATGGTTTGAGATTTTTAGAACCATCTGAATTAAAACACAACAGTTCCAACAATCTCTCCTTGCTGCGTTTTCCTGACATTTTTTGCCCTTAAGATATAGTGTTGTTGCAGGCATCAAGTTAAAGAAAATGCAAACTTCATCCATAGTAAACATATCTCTTTGGTTTTTTAAATTTATTTATTTATCCATCCTTAAACAATATAAATTGCTTGGATATCACCAGTGAATGTTCAAATTATGGAATGAAGTCTAAATATTTTCTTAACACATGGCATTTACATTCTTTAATAAGCATAGATATTTTGATGTAGAACTAACAGACATAAATACAAAGACCTGCCTACATATTGCATACATGAAAAAGGATAGTTTATATTGTTTAAATAAATATGCTAGGTGTGTTGATGTGGAACTAGCAGACATAAATACATAATATGTGAATGGAAAAAAATGCTAGGTGTTCCCAACAATTCTTTGGTTTTCATTGAAGATATTCGTCCAAAGTGATAATGATTACAGAGTAACACTATTTACATTGTGTTATCATAAGTGCAGATGAGCCATAACAAGGAACAGTTATATCTCTGAATAGTCACATAAGTCAGTTGAAAGTAATATTTTAACACATGCAGTAAAATACATTACAAAAATTGTTTTAGATTACTATTCATAAATTCTTCCACTGAATAGAAGCAGTGCTTCTGTAGGATTGACTTTATTTTGGATCTGAATCCTTTCTGGCAAGACCTGACATTTTCAGGTAGCTTCTTGTACAGTACTACTTCCCTGTGCCTTACACTACTATGCCCTTTATGTAGCCGTTGATCAGCTATGAATATGTCATTGGAATGACAAGTATTATGATAGTGAACATCTCTATTTTTTGTAAGTATATGGAGATTTTCATGAATAAAACACACTGTTTCATGAATATAGATACAAGGTACTGGCAAAATACTGAGCTCCTTAAAGAGATGTTTAGTGGTGAAAGACAGGGGTACTTGTTTCATTGTCTTAATTATTCACTTCTGCATAATAAATACATTCTTATGGGAGAAGCCCCAAAAGGAAATGCAGTATGTAATTATTGAGTGTACTAATGCAAAGTAGGCACATTTTAGTGTTTTGATATCACAGATTTTACTTAAAATACTAAAAGCATAGCACAAACTGTTCATTTTACTTAATAATTTATCTTAATGTATGTCCCACTGTAGTGTGTCATCTATCCACACTCAAAGGAATTTTGTGGCTCTTTCTCGCTGTATGGGCACATTCTCAATGGAGGAAATGACTCAACCTTGTGTTATGATCATGAATAGTGTTATTCAAGCTATAATGGTAAAGATTTTTTCTGATATACATTACAGTCTGAAAAATAAACTCTCAAGGAACAGTCAGATGGTGTAGGTTTTTAAATAATACTTTGCAATGAGCCCATCTATTGTGTTTTGTCGTTATTCTTACAGCTCTATTTTGTACTCTGAAAACTGTTTGTAGATTCTGGGTACTATTTCCCCAAAAGATTATTCCGTACCTAAGGATGGCATGCACATAACCAAAGTAACCTGACCTTACACAGATGACATACTGGTGCAAGAACTCTAAGCACATAGCATACTGTGGAGACCCTCTTTGAGATAATCATGACATGTTCATTCCAATTTAGTTGGCTGTTATTGAAGTGTTGTGTTGTTTTAAATGTATGGACTTGTGCTTCTTGTTTATTCTAAATTACACGCTGTTTGTTTTCTTAATGTTGAGAGTTACTCTGTTCTCTGTAGACAATTGGTAAACATCTGCTTAGTGCTTCATTGGCTTTTTCCAATAGCAGGTGAGATGTCTTGCTGGTAATCAGTATATTACTGTCATCAGAAAAAAGTACTTTTTCTCCATGCTCCACACATTGTGGGAAATAATTAACATCAATTAATAACAATATTGAGCCCAGAACACTTCCTTGTGGGATGCCTATATTAACATACTGTGGGTCAGATAAGTGATTCACCACGTATTTGGATGTGCTATGTGACATTACTACACTCTACACTCTGCATTCTGCTATTTAGGTATGATTGGGACTATTTTTTTACCACTCCCCTGATTTCCAGAGACTCCAACTTTTGTAGAAGAATGTTGTGATCAACAGTATCGAAGGCCTATGATAGGTCTAGGAAAATTCGTTACATAACTGTCCTTGTCTAGTGATTCCAGAACAATTTTTGTAAACTGAGCAATTGCAGTTTTAGTGCTTCTGCCCGGTCTGAAGACTTGCTGTTCCTTGCAGAGAAGATTATATTTATTTAAGTAACTGATAAGTCTAATTTTCATAAAGTCTCCACTATTTTGGAAAATACTGGAAGTAAAGCAATTGGCCTGTAATTTTCTGTTTTCAACATCACCATTTTTGTGAAGAGGTATGATTTTTAGCTAGTTTCAGGGAGTCAGGGAAGCAGCCAGTCTTAAGACTGGTTAATGATGTCCATTAAAGGGGCTTTAATACTGTCTATACACTCTTTTAACACACAAACTGGGGACTTGGTCCAGTCCTGTTGAGGATTTGTTTTCTAATTGTTTTATGGTACTGCTTACTTCTCTCTCAGTAGTGGGGAGCAGAACCATTGAAGTTTTTATGTAATTTTGCACTGGAATATCAGATCTTTTTGGAAATTTGCTCTGCAGGTCTTTTGCAATACTGGTGAAGTATGAGTTTATGAAGTTGATCACTGATTGTATTGCCTGATTTCCAGTCTCATGTTTAACTGAAGTCCAAGCAGCTTTACTTTTGTTATTTGCATTTTTTATCAGTTCGTCATTAGCTGACTTCTTAGCTGCTTCAGTGGCTATATAATCAATAGTAGAGGCTGAGTGACATAAATGAGAGAGCTTGGTTTGAAATTCCCATGCTCACTCAATGAAATATTCCTTGTTTACTGGATGTGCCTCCCCACATATACTGATAGCACTGATTTTATGGCTTTTCTAAAATCATCATAGCCAGCCTTCAGAACACACAAACCTAGGAATTTTCTTTTACTGGGCCCTTTCACAAGCCTTTTCTTGAAGACTGGGGCCAGACAACAAAATTTGCTGTGGGTGCATGTGCTGAAACCACTGAAACAGCACGTCCTCCACTTCTTCATGTTCGGCTGTCCTCATGTGTATGCTGTTGCTGCTAAATGAACAACTTGCCAGACTTACCTCTGTTTTCGATCTTCGGACTGATCAATGATAGATCAGACATTGGGATCTGAAAGTGTTCTGCAGCCTGTTATTTAGACTTCTCTCCACTGTTTTGGCAGCATATGCAAGTGATTGGGGGGGGGGGGGGGGGGTCACTGTTGACAAACAGACAGAGCTCTCTGGATGGTTGTGTGTTGCACACTCTGTGCTGTCTGCTGACCAACCCCTCTCTTCCCCCACCCAATCACACCTCCCACTCCCACCTCTTCCCGCTCTTGCGTCTTATGCTGTGGAAGTGACACGTGGGCAGCAAGCAAGCTATCAGACCATTGTTGCAAAATGATTGTAGTACCTTATTGAGAAAAGTTATGGAAAATGCATAATGAGAAGACTGTAGAGCACAGCACTATGTAATACAAACTTACTCAGTTTATATGAAAAACTAGATGTGGAATACGTAATGTCGGGATCAAATTTTAGTTTGTAGTACTAACTGTCCAAAATTCAGTTCAAGCGAGCAAGTTTTTGATGTAATTTGACAGTGACTGAACAGCTAGTACAGGTTAAGAATTTTCAGAGGGTCTGCTGCTGTTGAATGTGTAAATTTTATCAATGCCAAATGTGATTGGTTATTTAGAATGTAGTGTATGCATTTATGCCGTAACCAAAAATGTTCATCTCCTTTTAGAATGGAAAAGGTTCTACATTAAGACAGAAAAAAGCAACTCTCTTTATCATACTTCCATGTTACATAAATAATATACTTATGTCAAAAAATTGAAAATGTTCCTAAATATCTTCCAGGTGGGGTTAATGAGCAAGTTAATTTGAGGAAGGTTGATGGAACAGTGTATGAAGCAGTTTACCATCCTCGGAAGGAGGGACGTTATGTAGTGATGGTGACATTTGCTGGCCAAGAGATACCGCGGTCACCTTTTGAGGTGAATGTTGGTCCGTATAAAGAGACACAGATACGAGCATATGGACCTGGTCTTGCTGGTGGTGTTGTTGGGTATCCAGCTCTCTTTACAGTTGAAACAAATGGTGAAACTGGAGCATTAGGTAGGAACATTAAGAAATATCTTCTTTCCCTTTTCTCAATTATGTTTCCATAAGAAGAAAAATTTAGCGTTATTAATTGAAATAATTTCTTTTTTAATAGCCTATAAAAACTCAACTTTAAGAAAAGTTTCTCTTGGACTGTTTATTACGTACAGTAAGGACTAAGTTCGTTGTACTAGATAATAAGAAAGTAATGTTCAACAATTAACTTTTACAGGCTTCAGTATTGAGGGCCCATCGCAGGCCAAAATTGAATGTAATGACAATGGTGATGGTTCTGCAGATGTTAAATATTATCCTACAGCACCTGGTGAATATGCTGTACATATTTTGTGTGACAATGAAGATATTCCAAAGAGTCCCTACATATCGCAGATATTGCCAAATACTGATTATTTCCCAGAAAAAGTGAGTCTTTTAGCTTAATAATGGACACTTCATAATTTGTCATATGAGAAAAGTTTGTAATTTTTGTAATATTTTAAACAGTAATTTTTATGTAAACGCCCTGAATAATGTTGAATATGCTTTCTGTAACACTGTATACCAGGGCTGAATGATCAAACTACGTTTATTTTTAAAATACAGGTTGAATGTTATGGGCCAGGGCTTGAAAAATCTGTATCAAAAGGAAAACCAGTGGATTTCACAGTGGATACAAGACGAGCAGGATCTGCACCATTAGATATACAGGTAAACAGGGGCATGACAATAAAAGGAAAAACTGAATTATTCATAGTCGGTAATTCCTCTAATTTATGTAACTAAAACCACCAGCAAAATTATTTTAGTTTCTAATTTTATTTTCTGTTTTTGTCAATCGCTAGATTGCAAGTGGAAAATTAATATCCCTATGTATTATGCTAAGTAAAGAAATGAAATAACATTAGGCTAATTTATAAAACTCGTGTTTCATCATGAGAGTTCAGAAGAGAGAGGAAAAAAAAACGAATAGTAGCAATTTTGTAGTTCCCTATCTTTCAAGAACTTTCAGTTGAACGGAATCTAAGATGGGGAATAGGGGGTAACCACTCACTTGTGCACACAGCTAAACTATCTCAGCACAGTACAAGATAGGGCTGCAGTGCTGGGACAAGTATAAAAAAAGAAAACACTTTCCTGATGTTATGAAACTTCTTAGGCCATCACCAGGTGATAGTTGAATGTTACAACCATAAATGTAATGCTGTGTGACTTACACAGATACAAAACTACGCTACATCTTAATGGAAAAACATTTTTGCTATATATCTTGCTGACAGATTCAGCAAAGAAGTGGTATGGCTATGGTATCTTGAGATACTGCATTCATACAGTTAGTTAATGGATGAAAAATACTTAGTTTTGAAGGTGCCACTGAATATGCAGGTTTCATAACAGCTTGATTTGCAATATAAGCATAAGCTCTGATCGAGGGAAAGTGTTCAGGCAGCACAAACTTGTTTAGGAAGAATGCACTGCAGTCCACAAAAAGGCATTAGAAACACAGTATCGCACTTTACAAGAGACACGTAGAAATGAGCTGACTTTGAGGGATGCTGTTCTCCTGGTAGGAGATTTTTGACAAATTTTTCTAGTTATTCTATGGCCTATAGAACTGTATGAACTTAATACCTGTATTAAGGCTCTGAGCACTATGGGACTTAACATGTACGGTCATCAGTCCCCTAGAGCTTAGAACTAATTAAACGTAACTAACCTAAGGACATCACACACATCCATGCCCGAGGCAGGATTCGAACCTGCGACCGTAGCAGTCGCGCGGCTCCGGACCGAGCGCCTAGAACCGCTAGACCACCGCGGCCGGCTGTATTAAGTCATCAACCTTATGATAACATGTAAAAAATGAATCTCGAGATGAATCTGATGGTACACAAACGAAGTGAAACAAGAGCACAACAATTTGCACTGCAATTATTATTATTTAGAAACAAAATTTTCTGTCAATCCAGCTACTAGCCTACACCTATATCCACATTTTCAGCTAGTAAGAATCATCTTTGCCTCTACGTACACAGTTCATCCTAACAATGGTCATAACTCGTC
This sequence comes from Schistocerca serialis cubense, assembly GCF_023864345.2. Taxonomy (NCBI): domain Eukaryota; kingdom Metazoa; phylum Arthropoda; class Insecta; order Orthoptera; family Acrididae; genus Schistocerca; species Schistocerca serialis. The sequence goes on along the minus strand of NC_064640.1, from coordinate 882,712,157 downwards.
ACACTTTTTGATAGCTAACCTGGAAGTGGCCATGCCACTACTTTCAGGCTGTATTTGCAAATGTATTTAATCAATTCAACAGAGTTGCAGTATGCAATATTGATGTGTACATGAAACATTTTTGAAAGAGGGTGGCCAGCCGGTGTGGCAGAGCGGTTCTAGGCGCTTCAGTCTGGATCTGCACGACCGCTACGGTCGCAGGTTTGAATCCTGCCTCGGGCATGGATGTGTGTGATGTCCTTAGAACTACTTAAACCTAACTAACCTAAGTTCTAGGGGACTGATGACCTCTGATGTTAAGTCCCATAGTGCTCAGAGCCATAAAGAGGGCAATAAGGCACAACCTGTCTGTCATCAATTATAATGTCCATTTCAGTTTCTAAATTAAACTGCAGTACTTGCTGTGGAGCCCCCTTTCTTTGGTTTCCATTTTCTGTATAACGAATAACAATTGTTGCCCGATTCTGTATCATCAATGAAGAGAAAAGGATAGTTCTTCATACATTTGGCATCTTTTGTGGATAATGTCCTCCAGTTTAAAGATCTACATGTGGGATGAATCACATTGTTTGACATTACTTTGGATCACACTGTACGCTTCTGAAGATTTGGCTGCTCTGTGGAAATTTTGTTGCCTCTTTTGATTGGTTTTTGATTTTTATCCTGGTATCCACAGCTGCCCAGAATTTCGTGAGAGTGGACTTTTTTATTTAAATAAACTCTTTATTTCATTTCACTAGCAATAAGATAATGAAATGAAATAGTGTGTAAGTAAAAAACAGCCCCATGAAGTAGTAGCAACACTTCTTTTTGCAAAGCCTTAGAGATCAACACATATGACTGTCCACTGTCATTATGAACAAGAATCATACCTTTCCGTATAGCAAGGCTATGTTGACATGCAAAGTATCAGCGCACTACAGAGTTCTTTACACTATTCAAAGAGTGAGGCCAAGATGTGCGAATGTATGTTAGCAAAATGTTCAAATCTGGATCAGCTTCTGTGGCCTGTGCAATTTTCTTAAAATTCAGCAGAAAACACTGAAGCAATTAAGAAGATGCAGCAGAAGTGTCAGTCTGTATCAGGGCCAATTGGAAGGCATGAAAGCACGTCTGCATTACCTTGTTGAGCTGCCGGGTGAAACACGATCTCATACTGGTATTGAGACAACAACAAAGCCCATTGTCGAAACTTTTGGGCGGTTCGAACAGGAACCGGTTTAGTCAAATGAAACAAGGTATACAGAGACTTGTGATCCATTACTATGTAGAATTTTCTACCAAACAAATAGTGATGGAATTTGGTGACACCATGCACAATAGCCAATGCCTCTTTCTCAATTTGTGAATTGTTACACTGAGCTTTGGACAACACTTTTGATGTGAAAGCAATAGGTCTGTCCTTATCACCAATCCTGTGCGATAACAATACATCGATTCCATAAGAGGAAGTGTCAACTTGCAATACAACTAGTTTGTCAGGATCAAAATGAACTAAACATTGTTCACTGAGCAATGCATCTTTAAGTTTTTGAAAAGCTTCTTGGCACTCATCTGTCCAAACAAAGGGGACATTCTTGCGATGCAAGCAACGCAATGGATCTGTGATGTGTGCAGCAATTGGTATGAACTGAATATAATAGTTCATGTTCCCTAAGACTGACTGCAACTTTGTGATATTGCGAGGAACTGGCAAGTCTCGTATGGCTAATAAATGTGACTGAAGAGGATGTACACCTTGACTGTTTATGATATGACCCAGATACTGCAACTCAGGTTTAACAAAATCACACTTGCCCAGTCTACACTTAAGTTCTGCATCAGACAACACATGAAACAAAACACGCTAATTTGAAATATGTTCTTCAGGTGTACAACCTGCTACAAAAGGCAACCAAGCAAAGAAATTTTCTGCAACACCCACCTGAAAACACTGATTATCAAAAACGACAAGAAACTGTTAAAGCAAAGAAAAGCCCCTGCAAAGTAAAGAAAAAGAGAGAATTAAGGCACCAGCAAAAAAAAAAAAAAAAATAAATAAATAAATAAATAAATAATGGCCGTCTGGCACTGTGTTCGGTGGATACTTGTTGCCAAATGTGGGGTCCTGCCCACTCGTCTCGTATAGGGTGCCTAAAGGATGCTGTGTTCTTGGAATGCTATACAATGATTCAAGCAAATCACATTAGGAGTTTTTATCACAAATAAGCAGATTGACAATACTTAACTTTGAATTTACAATGGTGTCGCAGGCAATGGGCAACATGTAAACAATCCGGGCTATTGGCTGATGTTGTCTAACCACCTTCTTTGCTCTTATGATCTTCATTTTTGTGCTGGCGCTTGTCGATATGCCAGAACAGGAACAGATTTTTGCAGCTAAATCACGTCAATGTGATGTCTCTGCAAGCTGCTTTATATAGCTGTTGGTGTCACTACCATTTTCCTCTTATGTTGTGCCATTCATCTTGGAACAGATATAGCTGACCCAACTGTATGCTGCCTTAGTGTAGTGTTTGTTTTGTTATATCATTAGTCAAAATGTATTATCTGAAGGTAATGGGTCATATTTCTTATGAAAATTTTTGAAATGGTATCATTTATGTGAGCTTGTCATTTTGATTGTTGTTCTTATGGGTGTCTAGTGTTTAATCACTTGTAAGATTTCCAATAATGACATAGTTATTCTGTCTTACAGTGCTTTCCTCCATTTATTGGTGGTTAAGACTTGTTTACTTTTTCACTGGCATGGTAAATGACCTTATATTTTCGTAATTCCAACATTGTGTTGGTATCAGGATCAGTAACTATATGTATTTGTAATTTATTAATTAAGGTTTCCCTCAGGGTTGTTTATAATATTTTTATTAGTGACTAGTTTTGAACATTCTTGTTAATTTTCAAATGATTACCTACATTTGTGATGTTTGACTGTAGATAATATATTTATTTTTACATCAAATCGAAATGATAAATGTTATTTGACTGTTTTAAGATTGTCTTTGTACATTCAGAATTTAATAGGCATCTTCAGTGGTTTGCACATGGAAATATAAATAAAAAATATATTTTATGAGACAGAAAGTTGCTACTCACCATATAGTGGATATGCTGAGTCACAGATAGGCACAATGAAAAAGACTCACAATTATAGCTTTTTATTGTGCCTATCTGTGACTCAGCATATCCGCTATATCATGAGTAGCAACCTTCTGTCTCATAATATATATTTTTATTTATATTTCCATGTGCAAACCACTGAAGATGCCTATTAAATTCTGAATGTACAAAGACAATCTTAAAATAGTCAAATAACATTTATCATATCGATTTGATGTAAAAAATAAATATATTATCTACAGTCAAACATCACTATATATATGTGAAAACATTCCACGTGGAAAAAATATATCTAAAAACAAAGATGATGTGACTTACCAAACGAAAGTGCCGGCAGGTCGATAGACACACAAACATACACACAAAATTCAAGCTTTCGCAACCAACCGTTGCTTCGTCAGGAAAGAGGGAATGAGAGGGAAAGATGAAAGGATGTGGGTTTTAAGGGAGAGGGTAAGGAGTCATTTCAATCCCGGGAGCGAAAAGACTTACCTTAGGGGGGGAAAAAAGGACAGGTATAAACTCGCGCGCGCGCGCCACACACACACACACACACACACACACACACACACACACACACACACACACACACACACACACATATCCATCTGCACATACACAAAGGCCCATTTACAAGTGTGTGTGTGTGTGTGTGTGTGTGTGTGTGTGTGTGTGTGTGTGTGTGTGTGTGTGTGTGTGTGTGTGGGCGCGCGCGTGCGCGTGTATACCTGTCCTTTTTTCCCCCTAAGGTAAGTCTTTCCGCTCCCGGGATTGGAATGACTCCTTACCCTCTTCCTTAAAACCCACATCCTTTCGTCTTTCCCTCTCCTTCCCTCTTTCCTGACGAAGCAACGGTTGGTTGCGAAAGCATGAATTTTGTGTGTATGTTTGTGTTTGTTTGTGTGTCTATCGACCTGCCAGCGCTTTCGTTATACTTGGACTGAACTCTTTACTAGTGTGGGTAGTTCTGTTTAGGAGCAGCTAAAGGCCTTTCATGTTGTCAGTGAGTATCACAGTGTCGTCTGTGTAAACTGTGTCACTTAAACACGTACCATTGACCTTTATTCCTTTGTTTACATTTTCCAGTGGTTTTTGAAAAATAGTTTCAGAATGTAAGTAGAATATTTATCTTACACTGACATCCATTAACATTATGTTGTCATGGAAATAGGGTCTCCTGCCTAATTGTGGGTCATTTGAGTGTGATACACTTTCTTAATATTGTTGTGTTTGCTGTCAATCCCTGAGAGTTTAAGCTGGTCAAGTCAATAAAGATAATGTTTAACAGTAGCAAATGACTTTTCACGAGCTGTACAGAGGACATTTTTGTACCAAGATCCTGGTAGAAAACAAAGCACCTTTATTTCTGAGACAACTTCTAATACCAAACATTTCTGCTGATGTTGGCCTCTTCTGCGCAGGTGGCTATTAAGAAAAATGTTCTCGGAAATGCTTTCAGATTCTTTCTCATTATATGGATTAATTTTCAGTCACTGCAGCATTTATGATTCGGCATCTTTTTCAAGTTTATAAAGGAAGTGTGTTCTTGGTATTGTAAATACAGCTGGAAAAACTTCAGTAGGATGTGCTCATGTCATCTGGTGCAATTACTCTTCAAGATTTGTCTTTGTGCACACATTAATTCCTTTCAGCAATGATTGGTATTTGTTGGTTGTCATTAAAGAGGTCTTACAGAGTATTTAGTAAAAACTTTCATTTTTGCTGCCTACTTGCTTCAAGAATTTTGCCACTTCCAACAAGTTGTGCTGTGGCATGTTTATGAGAAATGTCTTATAATTTGCTTAACATTTAGTGCAGATTGAAACAATCGTATAATTGTGCAGGCTGATGCGGCCAGAGTCAGTTAGCATGAAACTTTTCTGGGCATGTTATCAAATCATATTGTAAAGTGATACATATTCACAATATGTTGCACTACCATACCCAGAAACTTGTATGTTAAAAGTTGTTTTTCCTCTTATGCTTCTTTTGCTTCTCTTTTTTTCTGGTGATTTTTTTTTTTGAAGGTTATCATAGGCTGTTTTATTATTTTTATTTAGTTTTTGTTTAATTAAATATGTAATGTCACTGACAATCCACTATTTTCTCTTCTCATTGACTTGAAAACGTAGCTGATTCACTCTTGTTTCTAAGATTATGAACAGATGGATAGATGGATTGTTATTACTATTATTCTTATTTTTGTCACAGGTTTTCTTCTGGCTACACCATCCTTTTCCTCGGTTTCTTTTTATTTAGACAACTTTTCTATAATACTTGTTTTGGTTATTTAAAAACTTACACTTGATTAAAATAAAATAGTGAAATCTCTCATGTCTTTAAAGGGGTAAATGTGATCCCATTTTAAAATTAACTCTCACTATTATTGTTACGGGGGTATTGTGACCAATACCAAGTGTAGTGGCACCGTGGTAAACCACTGGACTTTTCTTTGGGATGATGGCAGTTCAAATCCCTGTCTAATCATCCAGGTTTACATTTTCTGCAGTTTCCCTGAACTGCTTAAGGTTAATGTGGTGCGGTTCCTTGGAAAAGGAAACAGCTGAGTTTCTTCCTCATTCATCCCAAATTCAAGCTTGTGCCTTCTCTAATGACCATGTCAGTGATGGAATGTTAAACCTTATTCTTCCTGTCTTCTTTCCTTCCTCTTTCCTACCCATCCAACATCCACCACCACCACCACCACCACCACCACCTCCTCCTCCTCCTCCTCCTCCTCCTCCTCTTACGGACAGATTCCTCTTGTGTGTTAAATGAAAACTTTCACACTGGCAGATACATTATTCCTGTGGTGTTATAAGTCAATTTTTATTTCATTTCAGTAAGTAAATAACCCATGAATTTATTGGTGTCATTTGCACATATTTTTAGTATTTTTTAAAACTTAACGTTGTTACAAATGAGAGAAGTCTTACTTCCAAACTAAGGACATCTTGATACAGCTTCTTAATATTGAGTTCGTTTTGTTTTCCCAATATAATTCAAAGAACTGTTTGTAAGGCCCCTAAATCACAATAATTGTTACATTCTGCACACTTTATAGTTGATATCACAGAAATTCTTTTTGTGAATACCTTGTATCATGTTTGTTGCATGGTTTGTACTAAATTAAGAAAAATATTTTGCCAAACATTTTTCGATTATTCTAAAATGCAAGATGTATTTCCTAACTTTGAATGAGGCTGATTATTCCAGTCTTTCATACATTATTTTTGACTTGCCTGGTTTCACAGTCATGTGCTGTGGGTAATAATTTTAGATATGCTTGCCTCTAAATGTCGTGGACAGCAATGCACTAGTGTATATGGGCATTCCTCCTTTATATTCCATCTCTCCTCCATCTCTGTATTGAAATAGGGCTATCACTACTGGTTTTTTTTATATTTTAGGGTTGTTACATCTACACTCTATTCCTGTTTAATTTGGTGAATAACACACATGTGCACACTGAGGGGATGTTGCTGAGGCCTGCCCCCCCCCCCCCCCCCCACCTTCTTCTTAAGAAATGTTTGTTTTTCATTTTCTACCACATGTAGTGATCTACACCATTCCTTTCCTGTGCATTAGTTATAAGGTGGAAAATTTTGTTCACTGTCACTGAAATAATATTAGATTTGCAGCATCTTATGCTGCCTTGTTCTATTAAACTAACATATGCATTACCCTTGCACTGCTCTTATCTTTATTTGCTTACATACAATAGTCCGCAGTATTCTTTGTTGGGTCAAAACATAGGCACTGACTTAACAAAATTCCCATAACACTTCATCAATCAGTGCTGATAACAATGAAAAATCCAGGATGGAATAATGACAATATGATGAAAAGGGCAGATTGCTAGTCTTCATACAGTGGAGACATTTTGTTGTTGACAGGCACAACAGAAAGACTGCTAAACAAGTAAGCTTTCGGTCAGAAGGCCTTCTTCTGAAATGGACAACTTGAGACTCTCTCTCTCTCTCTCTCTCTCTCTCTCTCTCTCTCTCTCTCTCTCTCTCTCTCTCTGTGTCTGTGTGTGTGTGTGTGTGTGTGTGTGTGTGTGTGTGTGTGTGTGTCCAATTCAGGAAGAGGCTTTTTTGTCGAAAGCCTACTGGTTTAATATTGCCAATGATAATGACAAAGTGTACTATTAAATTCCTTCATTTACATAATTTTTTTCCTATGTTCATAAACAGGTCCTTGATGCCAGTTGCAAAAATGTTGATGTTAAAGTAAAGGACAATCACGATGGGACATTTAAGGCAGAATATGTTCCAAAAGGAGGGAAAAATGTAGTACAGGTAAAAAATATGAAGTACATTTTCTCATTATTTCTTTCTTTACTATCTTCCCTATCAAATGAATGATAGGTGTTCATAAAACAAAAAAAAAAAAAACTTCATCTGGAATCTTTGTGTGCTTTTATTTGAGTGTGGATAAATGTCAGTATTTGAAACACAAACTGAGACTTGCAATATTTCCACAGGTGAATTATGGTGGTGTTGCAACAAGGAATAGTCCTTACAGAGTGTTTGTTTCAGAGCCTCTTAATCCATCAAAAGTGCAGGTCTTTGGACCTGGTGTAGAAAAAGGTGTGAAATCGAACACCCCTACCCATTTCAACATTGACTGTAGAGAAGCTGGTCATGGTAAGAGTTAAAAGAATGCAGAAACTAACCAATACTCAGAGCTCCATTTGAAGTTTGTTTGCCATAGCATAAATCTTAACATAAAACATGTATTTTAGGTGATATACAGCTGGCTCTTAAAAGTGAGACAGGAACTGATGTGCCATTGGATATCACTGACAATGGAGATGGTACTTTCACTGTCGACTACTGTGTGTCGCAGCCTGGTCAGTATACTGCAACAATAATGTATGGTGGACAGAAGATTCCTCAGAGTCCAATAAAAATACAAGTTCAGCCCCATGTTGATATTTCAAAAATTAAAGTGGATGGACTAGAACCAAGTAAGTCAATTAAAGTTCCTCTTGTTCCATAATTATATATATATATATAGTTGATAATAAAACACATTGATCTTGCCTGTTAAGCCGCCAAATAGTGAAGGCCAAGGAAATTAAACACGGGTTTTTCTTTTAATAATAGTTATTCCTTGGGTCAACGATAACTGCATGAATGTGACAAATCAGTTCAGACTGTCTACAGTGTTGAAATTACAGCTAGTATACCTTTGGGTTTCTCACTGTGTACCTCCACTCATAAATGAGTTCAGTTTGCTTTAATTGTGGTCATTTCTTTCCTCTCCTGGAAAGATGAGGGCGGTTTAGATTGCTGGTAATTGCTCTTGTCCCTTATTGATCATTTCACGTAATTTTCTAATTTTGGATCTGCAGCAGATTTTTATCTAATATAATTAAGTTTCATAGACCAAATGATTGTTCAGAATTAATCTTGCATACTGCTGGGGCACTAGTTGGAAAAGAGTAATTAGAAATTTATGTTGTTACACAAATCCTGGCTAGAGCCAGTCAGACATGTAGATCCTTTAGTAAACCTTAGAGTGAAGGCAGGGGGGAGGGGGGGGGGGGGGAGGAAACATATGTAAACACAAAACATAATTAGCTATGTTTTCCTCATGATGAAATTCACATATAAATTATCATTTTGAAATGAAGTTACTGTATCAACTTCAGGAACATGTAGAGACTTTGGAGCGGGGATTATATGTTTACAAACATTGTGTCCTTGTGAAGTTTTGTGTAACAGGGCGAACTGATAAGATACTACAAGAAGCAGATATTTTGTCCTTTGTGAACTAAGGTACTTGATCAAAATGATGACAATAGTAACTGACTTTGACATAATCAGGGTTGCCACAGGTCTTGGAAAAATCTTATTTTCATGACAGTAGATGAAACAGTTTGCTTACTGGGGTATCATGCATCATCACTGGGTGGGTGCACCGTTTCCCTACTCCCTCATTCCTACTGCTTCTCCCCTTCCTATCACTCCCCTTTGCTTGCAGTCAGTGCTTCCACCACTTCTCGCCACTAGCCTAGCAGCTGCCGACGAGAGATGAGGAGGCACGAGGAGTGGTTTGTTTGGATCTGATTCTCAGGCACTGTAGACTCAGTGGCCAGAGACGGCATGATTTGTGTCTGAGTGATTGTGTGAATGTGTGTGTCTGCTCCCGTTTTCTGACAAAAGCTGTGCCTGAAAATTTAGTTGTGAGTGTGTTTGTCTTTTCTGCATGCCTGTCTGAAGCTCAGCAATCATCTTTACGGCGAGTTCCTACTTATTCTCATTATTGATTCTCAGAGTATTTGAACAAGTTATCTGTTTCACGGATTGATGACAGAGGTCTCATTTCATCATCTGTGGCTCGTGAATTTCTGGCCAGGCGAGTGGGTTTCCACGACGGGCCAAAACCAGATGCTGTTTCTGCAGGTACCTGTAATGAATCGGACCTGCTGATCTGAAGCCATTCCGTTCATATTAATGTCCAGGCTTAGCCCGTAAGATCTAGTGTCGCCGATCTGCCTGCAGGTCAGGTCTGTTTGTATGTGATGCCATGCAGGAGATTTTCATGGTTTATTCGTGGACCCAGGACTGCGGTGCTCCTCAGCAGGACAGAGACTATGGGTGATGGATTTCAGGAATTGTGAGTGTCTCACCACAAGCACGTTGTACAGTGTGGCGTTTTATGTACATTTTATTTGTTTTAGTACATTTTGGCACTTCAAAAGTAGTTTTGCGTGTTAGAAAGTATGGACTATAAGAAGGAGAAAATTGTCAGTTGCTCACGGTTTGTACACTATGCACTCCTATATTTCTCGAAAGAAAAATCTCACAATACCTGTAAAATAATAGATATAACACAGTTGGTAATAACTGACAATAATGAACATAGTAGAACCAACATTTTATTGGCGGTCACCTACAGTGTTGTATATGTGACTGTAGGCTTTCCTGTCATAAACTATTGATGAAGGTTTCTCGGGTCTCCAGCCAGGTGGTAGCGTTGATATCTCCCGACGTTTTGGCAAGTGTCATACTACCCATCTTCTGGCAAAGTGTTGGTTTACACAATTCTTCCCCGTTTATACACTTCTTTAGAGGCCTACTGTGTTTTGAGGTTATATATGAAATCGGTGAAGGTATTATAAATCCATCTTGTGACTCCAAGGAAATGCATATTTTTGTCACTAAATGGGTTTTGTTTTATTGAAATAAAATAGCTTCAGTGGTCTTAATGAAACACACATACCATTTTGCTTGCTTTCTCCATCTGAAAACAGTTCATTACAAAAGATGTTGATGTTAGTACTTAAAATTTTTGCTAAAATTGGGAAACACCATCTGCTTGCAAGTTTATTTTAGATATTTCCTTGTTTTCACTTTTGTTTCTTGTACTGTAGCTGCAAAGACAGATTGTCAACTTAGGTCTTAACTTACCCTTGAGATCTCAAAATTTGTCAGGAAAAAATGCTAAAACTTTCTGGAAATCAGGGAAATATCAGGGAATTTCACTTGGGCAAACTTGTGGCAACCTTGATAATGCTTTATAAAATTCTGCATGCTCATTTTTGAAGGATTTTGTACTTTTAAAGTTAAGGCCCCCTGGCTCTTAAGTATCTTGTTTTATATCTCCTTAAACTTACATGCTTCATGTTTTTGTCCTTCTGTGTCTCCTCCTTCTCAGTCTCCTCCTCCTCCTCCTCCTCCTCCTCCTCCTCCTCCTCCTTCTTCTTCTTCATTATACACTTAGTAAAAAATTATTTTCTGGGTAATAATGAACCTCCACAGAACAAATTTTAACTCCTTGAAGGCAGGTGTCAGTACAAAATTTCTCCCTAGGCAAATAAGTCTCTCTTTATTTATATAATATTTGTGTTTTCTCATATCTTGCTCTACAACATGTAGTCTCACTAATGATAAAGCGTTTTTGGTTTTCATATAACCATTGTAAGCTTTAATGAAACCTGTTATTTGCCTTCCAAAGTAATTGCATTCAATTTTCTGGTTTGATACAAACTATAAAGTTCCAGATTCATCATTAACGCTAAATACTGTCCTTCATAATCTCTGAAATATTTCCTTTACTATTCTGCTGCTGTGATGACAATGTATAGCCTCACTGGCAGTGAGTTTTTGCATTTAAGAACTGTTTAAACAGGCCTGTGAATTTCTCATTAGAGTTTGCATAAAGTACGCACCACACACTCAGGGCACAACTGACTAGAACTTTTTTTTTTTTTAGCAATGTATTAATCCTGTACATGTAATCTAATGTCATTATATGAATTTAAAGGCATAATACTTCATGGAAAAACTTCTCTTCCTCTCATCATTTACAGTATTTGTGATCACAAAAATTTTTGTCACTAAATTTTTTCAGTCTCAAGGAGGAGAGATGACACATGATCTTAATATAGTACAGCAATATCCTGAATTAAATGCTGCAACTTTGAATGGCATTCTATGTAATGAGGTCATAATAAAATTTTAGGATCTTATTCATCATGAAGATGGAACATTCAAAATGGGAGAGGTTCCAGCAGTGAAGATTATAGAAAAGCTATCCAGTTTAGTCACTTAACTACCCTGACATTTGTTTAATTTTTATAGACTAAATGATTCATGTTAAACAATATTGCATACTACTAGGACACTAGTTGGTAAAGAGTAATTAAAAATTTATTAGAAATTTCTTTTTAAACACTTTCATAATACTATACCATTCTCTGTCTGGGTTGTTGTTGTTGTTATTTTGACTCCTTTTGTCAGTCATATGTATAAAAAAACTATATTAACTTTAATGTTTGGTTATTTCCTAGTATTCTTTAGTTATCTGAGCAGATCTTAATATAAAGCAAACGAATTTTAATCTGTTAGTACCTGAGTTAAATATAAACAGTATATTATGCTATTGAAATGAAAATGATAGTCAAATATTTTGGAAGTTAGTTAGCTGTTAGCATGTGAATATTATATATTTAAATGTAGTTATCACAAAAAACTTCTACTTTTAATAGATTTGTTTATCATCAGTTTGTTTCATTGATGTTGTTGTTGTTCTTATCTATTATATACAAGAGATATTTGTTATGTTTGTTGAGAAATCCAAATTGCTGTTGTAGCGGCTCCTATCAACAGTTTGCAGCAATTCAGAGTGATAACACAAGGTGCTGGAAAAGCAGACTTTGCTGTTGCTATTACAAGTCCTTCAGGAAATCGTGTGAAGGCTCATGTTATTCCAACACATGAGGGTTTTCTTGTAAATTTCACTCCAACGGAACTGGGAGAGTACTTACTGAGCATCTCATTTGGAGGAGAGGCCATATCTCCAGCACCATACAGATTCATGTGCATGCATGACAGTGACCCAAGCAAAGTGAGAGCCACAGGACCTGGACTAGAAAGGGGGGTGGTGGGTCGACCAGCAGAATTCTGTATAGATACTCGAGGAGCTGGCCAGGGAGGCCTTGGTGTTACAGTAGAGGGACCTTGTGAGGCAGCTATCAACTGCAGGGACAATGGTGATGGAACATGTTCTGTGGCTTACCTTCCTACAGAAGCTGGTGACTACAGTATCAACATTACATTCAACGATCAGCATATACCAGGCTCTCCTTTCCAAGCACTAATTGTCCCAGAAGCTGATTTGAAGAGAATCAAAGTGTCTGGAAATGGAATACAACCACATGGTAGGCAGGCTTTGTGTGAGCCTGCTTGCTGTTAATTGTTTCTTTTGTGTGTTTGTGAGTCTCCATAGAATAGGTGCACGTTGAAAGATGCAAGTTGTGTTACTTTGTATTTGTGGACAACCTTCTCTCAGCCCTCTGATGAATGCTGTTGAATGATAAATGTCATGAGATGTTTTACAATTCTAATTGGTGTTTAATTTTAGTTAGAGCTAACGGACACTTAGAATAACTCTGTGCTGTTAGTGTGTTAAAATTGCTAATGATATTATTAATTTTCTTTATTTTAAAGTGTTACAGCTTGCTTTTTGTAGGAAGTTCACTAACTGCATGACTTTTTCAATACTTAAGTTCCAACTTTTATCATTTTGATTTTAATGAAAATTTAGCTACTTGATTAATTCCTCTCATAACACTGATTCTATTTCCATTGATGAACTCTTTCAATCATACAATTATTGTTATTCAAGATGTGTTGCTGCCATCAGAAATTATTGTAGACATAACCCAAAAAATTATCATAATTTGATATGTGATTTTAGGTGTATTTGTGGATTCGCCAACTGATTTTGTGGTTGATTCACGTGCTATTGCAAAGAGAGATGATGGAAAGGTCACCTGTACAATTACTAATCCATCTGGAACAAAGACTGAAAATCTTATCACTCCAATGGCTGATGGAACATACAGAATCAGCTATACACCATTTGAGGAAGGTAAGGCTGATATAATTCCTCCTTATTCTCATAGTAAAAGAAAGCAAAAATTGTATAAATATCGCACAGATGAGGGTTTCACATGTTAGTGAGTTGCTTTTACAGAAAAAATTTCAAAATGCCACTGAAATTGAAGTATCATAATCTGCTGCAATAAAAAAGTAAAAGTATTTGGAAATTTATGTTAAATCGGTATTGTGAGAGGGATTCCTGCAAGCACCCAAGATGAGGACAATTACACAAGGAAGGAGTTTTATTTTAATAAAGTAAATAAAGTAATGGAGACATACTAGTCTTTAATAATAAAGAAGACTGCAGATTTTTCATATTTGATAAAGAGCAGCCTACTGTAGTAGGTTCTCAGTGTATGTGGATCAGGAAATAACTAAAAGCTTTCTAATTTTGTCTAGGTCGTCACACAATTGATATATTATATGATGGTTTACCAATCCCAGGATCACCATTTGTTGTTAATGTTAGGAGAGGCAGTGATCCAAAGAAATGCAGAGCATTTGGCCCTGGTCTTGAAATGGGTTTGGTTGATAAACCTAACGTCTTCACAGTAGAAACTAAAGGTAAGTTTAACTAGCATACAGGTGCAAACATTCTTCACATCAAGCTTACCATTAATTGCAAGCAATGTTTCTAATACCAAAGAGAATAAGGGAAGTGTATTATAAACTTTTCATATATACTTAAGTTCAGAAGTGTTTCTACACTGAACTATATTAACATATGGTCTTTCAATTGCTATAGCAGTAGATGATTCTAGTGTGGACTTGCAGCATAGGCAATTCTTCTGTTAGTAGTAAAAGAGTGCCACCATTCCTTTTAGTTGATGTTTTGTTTGTTTGTTTGTTTTTTTTTTTTTTTTTTTTTTCATTAGGAGCAGGAACAGGTGGTCTGGGTCTAGCTATAGAAGGGCCTTCAGAAGCGAAAATGACATGCAAAGATAATAGGGACGGATCATGTTCAGTGGAATATATACCATCTGAACCAGGAGATTATGATGTCAGTATTAAATTTGCTGATCAGCACATTCCTGGCTCACCCTTTAAGGTAAATTTAAAGTTTATTGTCATTGTCAGAAACGAGAAGGTCAATGCATTAATTTTGTCCTCGATTCCATAGACAAATTACAGCTACACTTTTAAGGAACAGTCATGTATTTTTTCATCAGAAGTGTGTTAAAAGTAAATTTATTGTTAAAACAGGATTATTTCCTTGTTTGGTTCTTGCAGGATGAGCATTACAGCATTAAAAACTTTTTGTTCTATTCTGAAGTTGGTAGCCTAGTGTAAGATTAAAAGTTCTCGTTACTTTTTTAATATAGTGATGTCATTGGAATATCTGATAAGTAGCTCTACTGTATAATAAATGGAAATGTAGATGCCTCTCGTCATCTTTGCATTATGAAAATACTTTCTAATTGGATAACAGGATCCCACTATTGCTTATTTCTCATATTTTGCTCCTCTTGTGTTACAACCCCCCTCACACAATGTCACTACAAGACAATGAGAGGAGAACTACAGCGAACACACATTTGAGTTCGCTAAGAAATGACAACATACTAATAGTAAACATTTTAACCAAATCTTTAATGTCAGGAATTGACTTCATTTTTATTTTTGAGATGGCTGCAAAATGATGTAAAGATGTGAAGAAGGAATCTACTGTTTGCAGGTGCCTGTTGAGAAAAGTGTGGATGCTTCTGCTGTGAAAGCTTATGGTCCTGGATTGGATCCCAATAAATGTAGGGCTGATATCCCAGTGTCTTTCAAAATAGATGCTTCAAAATCTGGTAAAGCACCTCTGGATGTTAAGCTGAGGTCAGAAAGAGGTAAGGGGACAAGTATATTTCAGGGGAGAAAAATCATACCTGTGTTGTATTTAAGGTCATCAAACAGTATTCATTCTGTATTTAAGACAACTTGATGGAGCAGTTAAGTTTGTTTTTGTTTATTAAATTAATTTCCAAATTCTAAACTAGAGTATGTAATGACTTTTTTTTTATCAAGGACCCTTGCAACACCAGCCAGTGATCACAGATCTCGGAGGTGGCATTTACGAAGTCACATATCTGCCACCACCAGAAGGAAGCACACTGAAAGGCAGGATAACGTGGGATGGAAAAGACATTCAAAACAGGTGTGTTAACACAGATGTTGACTATTAAGCGTAATGTTTTTTGTTTTCTTATACATTTGCTTTGGGATAGTGATTATCTTACTTATTAATGGTCTTCGTTAAAATTGCAGCCCCTTCCAGATTAAAGTGCGACCTCCTGCAGAACCAGAGCGTGTGAAAGTAGATGGTCCTGGTGTGTCAGGCAAAGGAATTCCAGCATCAATTCCTGCAGAATTCACTATTGACACTAGTCAAGCTGGTTATGGTGATCTTGAAGTACAAGTCAAAGTGAGTAACAATAATACAAAATGATTTGTCTTCCAAAATGTGAGTCCAGTGTGTCCACTGTGCCAGCCCATTGTGTTAAAATGGAAGTAATAGGTTCTTGAATGAAATAAACTGAATATTAAAGTTTAATACTGTTTACCTTAGAAAATTGTAATACAGTAATTTTTAAGGAATGTTCAAATGAAAAGGCACAGAATGCAGTAACAACAGAACTGGTTGAAATTTGTGTCTGCCACTTTTGGCTAGTGTAGTAAGACATGTTTGCAATTGAAGCACGTGTTGTGAGGCCCGAGTTTCTCCCAGAGTATATAATGTTCATGTAACTTACAGGAAAGCAACTGAAGGATGTTGTTGACAGCATTGTCAATTGTGCCACACGACTGCATTCCCATAAGTTATTTGAAGCATGTGTCATTGCCTACCCCCAAAAAATTCAAAGCTGTGTCCTCAGCAGGCAAGGGGATGCTCACCATCTTTATTTATTTATTTATGTCCAGGGTCCAATACTTGTTGAATTCCTTGAACACGGAGAAACCGTTAACAGGGAAGTGTAGCATGAGACACTCCATAGCCTACGTGAGTTCATAAAGAGCAAACAGCCTTGGCTGCTCATGGAGTGAGTCATTCTGCTACACGATAATGCATATATGCACATTTCCAAGTTCACACGCAGTGCAATGACTAAGTTCAAGTGGGAGCAGCTTGAGCCCTGATATATCACCCTGTGACTTCCATGTGTTTTTTTTACACCAAACAAACATCTCAGAGGGAAGCGCTT